>NW_006994190.1:0-6320 GCF_000164805.1 Carlito syrichta
AATGAGAGACTAGAGAAAGAGAGTTTCAAATTTTATTTCTTAGTTCGGTCAAATCTATGAATGATTTCTGAACTATATATATTCAAAGTAGCCCAGAAATATGAAATTGAAAAATATAAAATTAAACAGATGCAACTATCATGCAAAAATCCATGATTTCAATTCGAGTTCAACCAAGTTACTTGCCTACTAACACTAAAAAGACCAACAATTATAAAAATTAATCTTAAAAAGTCTTTACATAATATTCACCAGGCATCAGGTAAAACCCAAAATTATTTTATACAAAATAAACCATAAAAATATGGCCCATTCTAAGAAAAGAAGGCAGTCAATATAAATCTATGAGATATAAATCAATGTTGAAATTAGTATACCAAGAGTTTAAAGCAGGTATGATAATTATGTCCAAATAATATTTAAAAAAGATGTGTTTGCAATGGATGATCATATAGAAGATAAGTAGAAAGTACAAGAAAACAACCAACCCCCCCAAATTACATAATGTCAACACATAATGGGAAAATAAAACTTTAATGAATGGTTTTAACAGAAGAATGAAGATAACAGAAAAAAGAAATAGTAAAGAAGATGAGAAAACAATGAAAAAAGATGGACAGAACAACAAGTATCTGTTTGAGGAAGTGTATGAAGTAATCGTACACATTTCTAGCTGGAGATTTAGAAAGAAATTATATAAAGATTAAAGCTTTTAAAATTTTGAAAAAAAAGATGACCAAAATTTCTTAAAGACTAAAAAGATTGTCTCAGATTGTCTACAAATTGAAGACTCTCAGCAATATTATTAAGCACAATAAAAATGAAGAAAATTATGCCCAGGAACATCAAACTCCTGAAGATAAAAGACAAAGAGAGCATCTTGTAAGCAGACCAAGAAGCAACAATACAACAAAAGAAAAACAAAACAATAAAACTATGAGTAAAATGACTGCTGACTTCATCAGAAAGCATGGCGACCAGGGATTTCCAGTAAGATGGAGACAGGACAGTTCAGACTATGTGCATCTCCGCAAAAGCAAGTGTCCATAAAGACTCTCTGCATGAGTGGATGTGTGCTGGTGGGTTAGTGAAAGTCCATCCAAGGGAAGACTCAGGTTCATGCACCCAGGACTTTCCTCTGGAAATGACTGCAACTCGTCACAACCCTGAGATTAGAGTTGCTGGCATGCAGGATCATCTGGTGTTTTTGAGATGCTCCTGAGAAATACCTGCATAATACAGCTGATTCTTATATCCTGGGACCTGGTCCACACCCCCACCTGTGACAGCAAAGCAGCTGGAGCCCTGGATCCCACCCATAGAGAGACAAGATCACAGGGAGCTAGAAAAGAGTCCCACCAGAGAGGAAACACCAACTGGAACCATTTTCTCTGTCCTGGGACCAGGCAGAGACCTGTATTGCCCCACTCAGCTCCACCCAGCCTCCAACCTGGAACCTCGAGGTAATCTCATCAAACTCAGAGTGGCATAAGCCCCTCCCCCATGCTGGGTCAGACACAGACATGTCAGATCTGAGTAGGAGACTTGACAGGCAACAAACCAGGTGATTCCAGATCTGATCTACCCTCCTCCACAGTAGTCCCTGGGACATCTGACCCATGCTGAAAGCAACCTTATCAGCCTGCACTGGGAGCAGAGGGGAGGGGCTGGAGACCAGAGCTTAAAGGAAGTTGGACTTCAGAGGAATGATCTCAGAGCAAGTTTTTTTTTTTTGGCTTGTTTTGCTCATTTTGTTTGTTTTTAGTTTTAGTTTTCTTCCTCTTTCTGTTTTTGAATGTGTTCTTACTTGCTTTGTTTCTGTTATTTTGTTACTTTTTTTTAGACCTTCTGTTTGTGTATGTAGTTTTGAGGGAGAATACATCAATAGGAGGGTTTTTGTCAGTTTATGTGTTTATATGATTGTCTATATGTTTTAGATTAAAAAAAATCCTTTCTTTGTGTTTATTTCTATTTTATAGTTGGTACATCTGTTTTCCCTCTTATTCAAACATCTAGGCTTAGATGGAACATACCTCAAAATATATTAAGAGCCATCTGTGAGAAACCCATAGCCAGCATACCGCTAAACAGACAGAAATTAGAACCATTTCCCCTGAAAATTGGAATGAGACAAAGATCCACACTCTCAGTCCCCCTTTCTAACATAGTTTTGAAAGTCCTAACTAGAGCAATCAGAAAAAAGAAGGAGATTGGGGTATCCAAATAGGAAAAGAGGAAGTCAAATTATCCTTCTTTGCAGATGACATGATGCTATACCTCAAAAATCCAAAAGAATCTGTCTTAAACCTCCTTGCACTGATAAAGGACTTTAGCAAAGTCTCAGGGTATAAATTCAATGTGCAAAAGATAGTCGGATTTCTACACACTAACAATAAACAAACAGAAACTCAAATAAAAATTCACAATTGCCACAGAATAAAATCAAATACCTTGGCATCTTCCTATTCAGAGGTGTGAGAGGCCTTTACAACAAAAACTACAAAACACTGACCAAAGAAATCAAAGATGGCACAAACTAATGGAAAAATATTCCATGCTCAAGGACTGGAAAAATCAACATTGTCAAGATGTCCATCCTACCCAAGGCAATCTACAGATTTAACACAATGCCCATTAAATTACCAGCAGCATTCTTCTCAGTTCTGGAAATGACAGTACAGGAATTCATATGGAAATATAAGTGACCATGAATAGCCAAAACAATCCTCAGCAAAAAACAAAACAACAGAGGAAGTGGCAAGATGGCGATGGGGCAACCCGGTCTGTGAAACCCTCTGCAAAGGAGAACTGCAGTGGGCCTCTGACTCTCGCCCTGAGGGGCTGCGGAGCACAACATCACAGCCTGCTCTTCTTACAGAGCTCGGCCGTTGCCACCGCTGGAGTATCGCAGTGGACTGGACAGTCACTGCAGCACAAACAGTGCCACTGCTGCCACTGCAGCCCCCCACCTGCCACTACCACTGCCACTGCCGTGGCCTCCACAGTGGCCATAGCACATCGCACCACCTGGGCCGGAGGCGATCCACTTCAGTCCTTCAAGCCCCTTCAGGGAAGATCTTCTGGGATCGCTGCCACCTCTCCTGTGACCAAGATGTCCTGCTAGCAGTAAGTCTCCTGCTGTCTGCCCTGAGGCAGGCAGCCATCTTCAGCCTCTACCGTTCCTGTCCAGCCCCACCCCCTCTGGGGCGAGCAACTGACCTGCTGGTGATTCAAGGTAACAACACCGAAATGGGAGAAACAAGCTTGAAAAAGACATAGGCCAGAGTGGTGAGCAGAGGGCGATCTGAACTGTCCTTCACAGCAGACCATGGGCAACTGACCCTAACTGCAAACTAATTTACCAGCTTGAAAAGAAAACTAGAAATCAGAACTGAAAGGACATTGGACTTAAATGAAATGTCTCAGAGTGTGCTTCATTGATTCTGTTAGTTTAATGACTTAATTCTATTCCTACTGTATTGTTCCTTTTTTCTTTTTTCCTCTTTCTTTTCTTCTCTTTTCTTCTCTCTGTAAACCATATCTTTGTGTAGAGGAACAGCACACTAATAAGGTGGTTGGTTAGCTTGTATGTTAGCATCACTATATGTTTTATTTTTTTTTGTATGAGAGTTGGTTCATCTGTAGCTGTGGTCTATTTTTATCTGTTTCAGTATAGGCCTCTCTCTCTATTTGTTGGCACACTCGTTTGTTTCCCCCCTTACTCCTCTATCTCTCCACCCCCCTCTTCAACCCACTGCCTGCTCCATTCTCTCCCCTCTGCTAACCACCTTTTATTTCAGGGAGTAAACCTACAGCCCCTCACTGCGCAGACAGATTCCAAGACAGTGGAAGTGGGTTACAGATTATCCACACACCTGTCAGCGAATACCAGGACCTGCAGATAGATTTTGAATCACAGCTCTCCCCTTAAGTAAATCTCAAAACTGCAAAAAGGACCACCCCCAACCTACAGTGCAACTCCAGAATTGAATAAAGTAAGAGGGCATACATAAAGAATAGGAGATTGAACAAACAGAAGTAAAAAAATCCCTTTATCCCCAAATAACAGAATTAAAGAAGATGGTGACGTGGAGGGAAGGAAAAAGTAGGGAGGGGGAAAAACACACAAATGAAGAAAAACCAAAAGAAAAATATAGGTCTCAAACAGATTCCTGGGAGATCAGACACTGAGAAAACAGATTCTGGAACACAAACAATGAAGAGCCCCCAGAATGACTGGTTACATGCAACAAACCCAGACATCAAGACATTAATGGAGAGAATTAAAAAAATTGAGGAGAGACAAGAGGAAATAGGAAGGAGCTGATGTCAAAAATGACAGCAGTAAAGAATACTGTGATGGAAATGAGTAATAGACTAATAAGCATGGAAAGCAGAATCAGCCAAGCAGAAGAGAGAATCTCAGAGCTCAAAGACCAAAACACAGAACTAACCCAAACTGTCAAAAGCAGAGAAAAGAAATTCAAAAAGACAGAACAAAACCTGCAAGAGATGAATGATCACTTCAAGAGAACAAACCTAAGAGTAATTGGGCTTCCTGAGGCAGAGAGAGAAACAGAAGCCACACTGGAACAAACATTTCATGAAATCATTCAAGAAAACTTCCCTCATCTCATCAAGGATGAAAAAATTCAAACACAAGAGATTCAGAGAACCCCTGCAAGACAATAAATGAGAAGACCAATTCCCAGACACATAATAATTCGCCTAAACAAAGTAGATATAAAAGAAAAAATCCTAAAGGCAGCAAGAGAAAAAGGCCAGACTACCTACCAGGGAAAACCAATTAGAGTAGCAGCAGATTTATCCACAGAAACCCTTCTGGCTAGGAGAGCCTGGAGCCCTATCTTCAAAGTTCTAAAAGATAAACAATTTCAACCAAGAATAACCTACCCAGCCAAACTAAGCTTCATTAGTGAGGGAGAATTGAAATATTTTCCAGATATCCAATCCCTAAGAACCTACACTGCCACCAGACCAACTCTACAAGAAACACTTAAGAAAGTACTGAACACAGAAGAAAAAGAAAAAAGAACAACATTTTTCATGAGTACAGGCAAAAGATTAAAAACACACATGAACCAACTCCAGAACCCAAAGAAAGACAACAAACAAACAGGAACAACTCTGTAAGAACCTTATGACATGGATCAACTCTTGCGTTTCAATTATTAGCCTAAATGTGAATGGACTAAATGCACCACTGAAAAGACATAGAATGGCAAAATGGATAAAATATCATCAGGCAACAATCTATTGCCTTCAAGAGACTCACCTCACTAGAAAGGACACCCACAGACTCAAAGTAAGAGAATGGGAAACAAACTTTCAGGTGAACGGAATACAAAAGAAAGGAGGAGTAGCAATCTTAATTTAGACAAAATACCCTTTAAGCTATTAAAAATCAAAAAAGATACAGAAGGCCACTACATAATGATAAAAGGCTCAATCCATCAACAAGAAATATCTATCCTAAACATATATGCACCCAATATAGGTGCGCCAACTTTCATAAAGCAACTTCTAGGAAAACTAAAGAAAGATATTGACTCTAACATCATCATAACTGGGGACTTTAATACCCCACTCACAACCCTAGCAGATCATCAGTACAAAAAATCAGCAAGGAGATCCGGAACCTCAATGTGACTTTGGACCAAATGGACTTAATTGATACCTACAGAACACTCCATCCAAAGACCACAGAATACACATTCTACTCATCACCACATGGAACATATTCTAAGATCGATCACATACTCGGCCGTAAATCAAGCATAAGAAAATTTAAAAGGACCGAAATTCTACCATGCACCTTCTTGGACCACAGTGGAATAAAAATAAACATTGACACCAACAAAGTCCCCCCAAAACCCAAAAAGACATGGACACTAAACAGCATGATGCTAAACAACTCCTGGGTCAATGATGAAATCAAAACAGAGATCAAAAGATACCAGGAAACAAATGAAAATGAAGAAACATCTTACCAAAATCTCAGGGATGCCCTGAAAGCTGTAGTAAGAGGGGAATTTATATCCCTACAAACACACATGAAGAAAATGGAAGGAACAGAAATTCACAACCTAACAAGCCACCCAAAGAAGCTGGAAAAGCAAGACCACAAAAACCCTAACTTCAGCAGAAGAAGCCAGATCACCAAAATAAGAGCCCAAATCCAGGACATAGAAGACAGAAAGATAATAAAAAAATCAATGAAACAAAAAGTTCGTTCTTCAAAAGGATAAGCAAGATTGATGGTCCCCTAGCTAGACTGACCAAGAAAAAACGAGAAAAAA
>NW_006994191.1:0-1209 GCF_000164805.1 Carlito syrichta
CAAATGATGCACAGTCTGCACTCCCCTTCCCATCAGCAATCTCACTTCTAGGCGTTTGCCCTGGAGCTACACCTCCACGCATGTGTGAGGCTATGCACCACTGTTTGCAGTTGCAGGAGCTTGGGAATGACCTGAACCCCCATGCAGGAGAGATGCTGAAGGATCTGCGGTATATCCACACGGTGGAGTACTATGCAGCTGTGGAAAAGAATAGGACTTTGAATAAGCAGGAAGGGATTTCCCAGAGCTGTTGCTGCCTGTGGACAGCAAGTGCAGGGAGCACACAGAGCATGCACCTTCTGAGAAGAAAGGAGGAGCATAAGGCGCTATCCTCAGAAGACAGACACAGATGGATCAAGCAGCAAATGGCTAGGTGGGTGGGAGGGGAGGGTGGAGGACACAGGAAGAGGGGAACTTCCTGGGGTCCTTTGGGTCTCATTTTGGCATTTGGGAGTATGCTAGTGTTTTCCATATCTAAAACAGAAAACGGAACCAGGTCGGGAAGACGGGAAAGACCCACAAGTGGCAGGAAACTAACATATGAACTCAAACTTGTTTCAGATGAGCACCATAACAATGCTGAAAAGAAGGAGGAGAGAAAGAAAACAAGAACCAATCCTTGCGCGTAGGGCTGGAATGGAGGGCTTGGGAGGGAACTGGGAACAAATACTGGACTCTTCCTAATAGGTGTTTGTATAGCACCATGAGCAAGAGATTCTGGAATTCTTCTGGCTGTGCCATAGAACCAAGCATGTGAAAAGGTGTGACACTGGGTTCTCATTGAGAACCATGGGTGAGACTTGAGGAACTGACTGCTGGAGCCAGCACTCTGTGCAGTGGGGGAGCTGAGAGGGCATCTCTGTGTCTGCCTGGAGGGACCAGGGGAAGGCATGTTTCTGAGCTGTGTCTATGTGTGTGTGCATGCATTTGTTCATAAGGACATGTATGTGTACGTCATCGTATATTTCTTGGCTGTGTACATAGAAAGTCCTAGAAGCAAAGCCATCCCATGGTGAGGAGCACGCCCAGCACCCAGGCCTGGGATTGGACGATTCTTCCCCACAGAAAGGAGCCAGGCTCCTCAGAGAAACAGCAGGTCCGGGGCTGGGGCAAGGAAGGTATGAGGAACTTCCAATAGCTTGTTGTTCCCCAAAGTAAGGATCCATTAAGAAAAAATGACAAAGACACAGCATAGGAACCAGGAGGCTG
>NW_006994192.1:0-1084 GCF_000164805.1 Carlito syrichta
CATTTGTGACAGATCTCTCATTTTCTCTTTAGTCTGTTATTCAGTGTCAGTAGGAGAGGTTTTCCATTCTGATGTTTGCTCAGTCATCTTCTTCCATGATCTGGGCTCTGGATTTGTTCTATTTTGAAATAGCATGGTGGTTGGGAAGCTATGCTCTCTCTTGTAGTTTTTAAAATCACTGATCTCTTTGGAGTTCTTCCTCGTCCTTTTCTGGCCACACCCTTCGTTCCATAGATGGATCAGGGTAGGGGTTGGAGCTCAGCACTCATCAGGTCCCTCTGAAGTTTGTGCTCTCAGGATATTTCCTCTGGACCATGATCCATCCCTGAGTAGTTGATCTGCCATTCATAGAGATCAGATCTCTGGGCTCCATCCGCAGCCCCTTCCAGCGCCTTGTTGGGTCTCTCTCCCACTTGAATGGTAAGGAAGTGCCTGGAGCAATAGTCTGTCTGTGTAACTTAGGCAACAGTTGGAGGCTGGGGGAGAGGAGAGCTGTGCTGAGCAATGCAAATCTCTGCCTGGAAGTACTGTGGGTGGGCAACTCCTCATCAGGCATGTATTCCTCTCTCCGGATTCTCCCAATGCTCTCTTACCAATAATCAAATCCTGTGCTCCAGCAGTCCGTATGCCAGTGATGGTGTGCGCGAGGTGCCAGGTGCTGGGAATCAGCTGGATTCAGCAGGCTTTTCTCAGGTGTGTTCCCACAGGCAGCAGATGTTTCTGCTGCAATCTTGGGAACTGTATTCTAATTTCTAATTTCAGGGCGGTGGGGGCTTGCAGTCACCCTCAGAGGGGGCCCCGGGTGCATGCAGCCATATATCCTCTCAGATAGACTTTTACGCCCCCACCAGCGCCCGCTTACTCATGTGAAGAGTCTTTGTTGTCGCTTGCCTCCCCAGGGTTTTTTACAGCCCTACCTGTTGGCTGCCATCTTAAGCTCCGCCCCCCAATACCTTTCTTATGGTGCTATGATAAATGTAAAGAGTCTGCTTATAAGTGGAAATATGTGGTATTCAACTTTCTATTTCTGTGACAGATCACTGAGTATGATAGACTCTAAATCCATCCAAGTTGCTGCGAAGTC
>NW_006994193.1:0-799 GCF_000164805.1 Carlito syrichta
ACGGAGGCTTTGGTTTATGCTCTGGGTGGAGAAGGAAGCCTTTGCTGTTTTACGCCAAACAGGGAAATGCTGTGCATTGGATTTGTTGCTGTCAGGGGAACAGAGACAGGGCAGCCTCAGTAAGCAGAGCGCTTCTGAGTGACCTCGAATGCTTGCCCAGGGTGCCTGAAGAGACTGCCGTCGGGCTCCCTTTCAATGTGGGTATTGAAGAGTTGCCCCTGTTTCTCACAATACCAGTGGTCCCACATCCTTCCCAAGTGAGTTGGCAGCAGCCCCATGGTGCAGGCAGTGTGGACTTCTCTGACCAGGGAGGCTGACTGTGGCCATGTGGGATGGTGGGCAGGCGAGGGGTGTCTCTCTTCTCTTACTGGCTCTTGTTTGTTAGTTTCCCCTTTTCTTGTAGATCCTATGGCTTAACCTATGCCCTGATGTGCTGTGGGGTTTGTTCCTAAACAATCCTTCACAATAGGTGGCACTGGGGGAGACCAGCCTCCCCCTGCTCAAGTCAGGAGGCTCTGCAGCGGCCCAGTGAGAGACGGGGGTGCCTGGGACCAGGTGGAGGTAGTGGGTTGCTGGGAAGTGAGAAACCTTGATGTGCCTGAAGGCGGAAGCAGCATGATTCCTGACTGGCCACGTGAGGCGTACAAGAGAAAGAGGCATCAAGAATGGGGCCAATGTTTTTGGCCTGAGCAGCTGGAATGACGGACTCACCCAACGGACACAGAGAGGGATCCTGACAGAAGATGGATCCTGACTCGTCGAATGTAGGGTGTGGTGTGTTGTGTGAGTCCTAGTGAAG
>NW_006994194.1:0-1075 GCF_000164805.1 Carlito syrichta
AAAAAAATTGAGACTCAAAGAGGTTGACAAGAGATACAAATTAATCTTCCCTCCACTCCCCCTACCTGTTCAATTGCAATCTTTCCAAGCCCCATCTTGCGTCATTCTTTCTTCTCTCATCTGTATCTACCATTTCTTTGCCTCTGTAGACTTTTAAATTTTTGGCCTCAAATGTTCCCAAGTATCTTTTTCAAAAAAACAAGTTCTCCATAGCATTGCCTTTTCTAGCTAACAGCACAATCACCTTCCTTGTTCCTCCAAAGAGCAAGCTGTCCACACTCTCCAAAGTGGCCATTTGTCCACTCCACAAATCCAAATCCGCTCCTTCCACTCACTCTTCAATTCACTGTCTGCTGTTCTTAGTCCTCACCACCCTCGCATTGGAAAGTCTGTTCCACATCACTGCTGTCCAGCAGGAATACTATGCAAGTCACACATGTCATGTTATGTTTTCTAGTAGACATGTATTTAAAAAGTAAAAAGAAACAAGTTGAAATTAATGCTATATTTGATCTTAGCTGAAAGGCTAAGAAGTAATTGAAATTAATTTAAAGACTGTATCTTATTCAACCCACTGTATCTAAAAGATTGTCATTTTAATGCGTGATCAATATAAAAAATATTGAGATATTATACATCATTTTATTTTCATATTAAGTCTGAAATCAAATGTGAATTTCACACAGCCCACTTCAGCTCACTCTGGCCTCACTTCAAGTGCTCAGTAGCCATTTGCAGTCAGGGGCCATCATACTGGACAGTTAGGGTCTCTATGGTCAAGATAATTGCCTAGTAGCCGGGTCCAATGGGCCCTTTTTGGACCTGGTGTTACTATTTTTTCTACTGACTGTCACCTCTTTTCTCCTTGCCATTTTCTCCTCCATTGCTTTCTGAAACACCTTTTTCTTCTTGTCCTTCTCAAAGACCCTGATTTTTCCATCTTCTGAGTAGCTCTTCCACCTCTTAAAGAGTTAGTATGTTCCCAAGATTCTGTCTCCACTGTTCCTCTCTTAGTACATCATTTACTTGGACCTGTGTCCATTTCTTACGGCTTTAACTAGGTACACTGAAGTCA
>NW_006994195.1:0-1743 GCF_000164805.1 Carlito syrichta
CCACACATAAAGAGAGACAATTTTTAGACAATAACTGCTTACTCCACAAAAACATCACAGATAAAACTAAGGTCCTACCCTTATCACCCACAGCAAAGACTGAATGGAGAGCCAGGATTTTTATCACTCCCAAGAAGTAATGAGCTCTCTGCAGTGTCAGTGGTGGCCATTGAGAAGCATTAATGAACCACCCCTCCCTTTCATAGCCAGAGTGATACCAGCAGAGCCCTAGTGGGCAACCAGAGCTCCACCTCCACTTAGTGGTAGCAAGGAGCTCCTTTCCCTTGGGTGCCAGTGGAGGCTGAGTGGGGAATGTAGGTTTAAGCCTCATCTGAACATAGCAAGGTGGTGCCTGTACTTCCCTCCTTGAATAGTGTGAGAGGAGGCCTGCTAAAACATAAGACTTAAATAAGATACAGAGTCTCATAATACAATACTCAAGTGTCCAGTTTTCAATAAAAAAACAATTTTTCATATAAAGAACCTGGAGAACCCTAATATGAGAAAGGAGAATCAAAAGATACCAATGCCAAGGTGACCCAGATATTAGAGTTATCTGGCAAAGATTTAAAGTCATCATAAAAATGCTTTAATGAACAACTACAAATGTGGTTAAAGTAAGTGAAAAATATAGACAGTCTTAGCAAAAGAAAAAACCACACAAAAAATAGAAGCTATAAAGAAAAACCAAATGAAAATATTTAAACTGAAAAATAAAAAATTCAGTGGATGGACTCAACATCATAATGGAAGGGACAGAGGAAAGAATTAGTGAACTTGAAAATGGAACAAGAGAAGGTACCCAAACAGAACAACAGAGAAAAAAAATAGACTGAACAAAAGAACTGCAGGGACACAAACATGTGGGACTATAGAAAAAGATCTTGAGTCATCAGAATCTTAGAGGAGAAAGAGGGTGAGGCTGAAAAGTACTAGAAGAAATAGTGACTAAAAACTTACAAAATTTGGCAAGAAATATGAACATAAACCTATAGCTTCAAGAAGCTGAACAAATTGTAAACAGGTTAAACTCAAGGAAATCCACGCCAAAATAAATAAACTTCTGAAAACTAAAAATTAAGAAAAAAATCTTGAAAGTAGACAGAGAAAAACTACCTTACATATGGAGAAAAAGATAGAATAAAGGCAGATTTGTCATCAAAACTGTGGAAACCAGAAGAAAATGGCACAATATTTTTCTGGTGCTGAACGAAAAGAACAATGAGTCTATGACTGTTCATAGCAGTTTTACTTGTAATAGCCAAAAACTGGCAACAACCAAAATGTCCTATAATAGATGAATGGGTAAACAAAAGATGGCACATTCCGTACTGTGGAATACTACCCAGCAATTAAATACGATGTACTCCTGATGTACCCAACAACTTGGATGAATCTCAAGGACATTACGCTGATTGAAAAAGTCAATATTGAGAAGTTATTTACTACATGATCTTCTTTATATAACATTCTTTATGTGACAAAATGATAGCGATGGAGAGCAGATTAGTGGTTACCAGAGGTTAGGGAAAATGGGTGGTTGTGACTATAAAAAGTTAGCACTATTCAAGACCAGCCTGGGCAACTTAGCGAGATCTCATCTCTACAATAAATCAAAAAGTTAGCCAGGTATGGTTGCATGTGCCTGTAGATCTGGCTACTTGGAAGGCTGAGGCTGAAGGATTGCCTGAGCCCAGCAGGTTGAGGCTGCAGTGGCCAGCAGTGTGCCACTGCCCTCCAGCC
>NW_006994195.1:3011-4162 GCF_000164805.1 Carlito syrichta
CACAATCTTAAAACTCACATATGATCTCACGCCACTGATTTAGTAATTCATTCTGCAAGACTGTATGCAGCACTAATGATCAGATGTTGTGAAAGGATAAAAGGCTTTTAAGTAACACAAAAGAACAGTTAAAGAAGGAATAGGCCAGGTTTGGTGGCTCAGTCTGTAATTCCAGCACTTTGGAAGGCCAAGGTGCCTGGATTGCCTGAGCCCACGGTCTTGAGACCAACCTGACAAATTGGTGAGACCTCATCTCTACAATAAATAAATAAATTAGCTGGGCATGGTAGTGTGTGCCTGTATTCCCTGCTACTTGGAAGCCTGAGGTGGAAGGATTGCCAGAGCCCAGCAGGTTGATGCTGGGGTAGCCGTGAACATGCCAGTGCACTCCAGCCTGGACAAGTGAGTGGGACTCCAACGCAAAAAAAAAAAAAAAAAAAAGGAAGAAAGAAAAGAAAAGAAGGAATATAACTGAGCAGGTGGAAGAAAATGCAGACCAGGAAACAGGAGGCTAGAGGATGGGAAGATGAAAGCAGAACAACAGGAAAAAAAATAAGCATTTTTTAATATTCCCAGTAGAAAGGGGTTCTGAAGTTTGAAAAGAGGTGACACCAGTATAAGCAAATGTGAATAATCCAATGGCCATCCAGAAGGACTATCAGCTTCCTGAGGTTGGCAATTATGTTCCCTGTTTCCTTCTGATTTACCTATGCCCAGTATAGAATTGTATCCATGATAAGTATTCAGTAAATATTAGTTCAATGAAGGAATGAATGAGGAATGTTGGCACTTCTGTTTTGAGAAATACAGAAATGCTATGTACCATCTGGCATAAAATATTGTAGGGCACACTGCCTTCCTACAGAACCAACCTTTCAAGGTTTATCAAAACCATTACCCAAACAAGAAAGCTGAAGAAGAGATGAAAACATTCCTGAGCCCCAAGGTCCTTCATTTTCCCCCCACAAAATTGACTTCAAAGTCTTTGGCAAAATTCTTCAATTTCCTTCAAGTTAATTGGGTAAAAACTAAAGGTTATGATTTTCAAAAAGAAAACTGTGATAGCCCACTATTTGTTGTCTCTAAGTATTTGAAAGACTACTATGGAAAAGGGAAATGTATAGCAGGTTTTAATATTCATGGAAATGGAG
>NW_006994196.1:0-700 GCF_000164805.1 Carlito syrichta
ATGTGTTTAAAGAACTTTGAAAACCACCCCAAATATTGACTGGTGTATCTTCTACCTGAACCAAATTGAGATATATTTTTAATAGGAAAGGGGTTTCATATTAATGAAGAATATAGGAAGATTCGTTTCAAGATGCGTTTTTATGTTTTATCCAAATTAGTTGGCTGTCAGTTTCCTTAAAGTATATTCCAAAGTCTTGCAAAACTGCATTGTGGACCTCCTTAAAATGTAGTTCAGGGTATTTAAATTTTTATTTGCCAATCTGATGTAAAGCTTTAAATTCAAAGCCTCGAAAACATATCTTTGCCCTTCCTCTAGAAGATTTGGGTCATGGAATTCTGTTTTACGTGACTTTAGCCTCTCACAGAGCTCCCTTTCTAAATGAAAAATTATCTATCACCCATCATGCTTGAGCTGAATCAGGAGCAACTGCTGAAATCAGCCAGAATGTGGCTAATGTGGGTGAAGTAGAGCCCACCAGTAATCAGTAATCCCTCCATGAGAAACAAAACAAAACTGAGAAATGTTTCAGTGTGAGCTTGGTTGGTTTCCAATTTTACCAAAATGTAAATATGGCTTCAGTCGAGGATTTTATTTTTCACTACATTTACTCTCTATTACTTTGTTCAGTGGGTTTCTCTAGATTGTGTATCTAACGCTAAGCGAAAAAGATGAAATTTTACTGGAATAGTTAAAAAAA
>NW_006994197.1:0-695 GCF_000164805.1 Carlito syrichta
ACCTCAGCCTCCCAAAGGCGCGGGATTACAGGCTGAGCCACCGAGCCCGGCTAGTAAGTTTTATTTTATTTTTTGAGTCAGAGTCTCACTCTGTCGCCCAGGCTGGAGTACAGTGGTGCCATCATAGCTCACCACAGCCTCAATCCCCTGAACTCAGGCGATCCTTTGGCCTCAGCCTCCTGAGCTGCTGGAACTACAGGTATGCATCACCATGCCCAGCTAATTTTTTTTTTTAGAGACAAAGTCTTGCTATGCTGCCCAGACAGATCTCAAACTCCTGGGCTCAAGCGATCCTCCCACTTCAGCCTCCCAAAGTGCTGGGGTTACAGGTGTGAGCCACTGCACCCAGCCCAAGTTTTGGGTGTTGAAGAGACAGGTCAGGGCCAGGTCGTGTGGACCTGGGGGCCTCTTGGGTCATTCCAAGAACAGTGGAGGCCTTGGGGGCCAGGCAGGGAGGTGCTGAGCCTGGTCTGTCTCTGGAAGCAGTGTGAGGCAGGTACAAGGGGGCAGGAGGGACCTGGTGCTAGTGGGGGGCAGAAGTTCAGTGACAGTGGTGGTGCTGGTGGCACTGCAGGTAGGGAGGAGGGGACAGAGTCCACGGCGGTCTGGAAGGTGGCACGCTGTGGGAGGAGGGCAGAGAAAAAAGGTATCTGGGCTTGGGGCTGCACAAGGCTTGCCAGTGGCTGGCCGCCTGA
>NW_006994198.1:0-703 GCF_000164805.1 Carlito syrichta
GTGGTAGCGCATGCCTGTAATTCCAGCTACTTGGAAGACTGAGGTGGAAGGATCGCTGGAGCCCAGCAGGTCGAGGCTGCAGTGGCCGGGAGCGATCTAAGGAATTTTCAGCTATGTTATATTATGAAGATATTATTTTTATGTTTCACCTAGAAGTTTTATAGTTTTTGTTATTAGGCTTGGGCCTATGATATAGCTCAAATTAATTTTTGAATCATAGGATGTGAGAATTGAGGAACCCTTCCTTTCCATGGAGATATTTAGCTGGTCCAACACTATTTCTTGAATACTTCCTTTTTCCCATTAAATTGACTGCTTTGACACTTTTACCAAACCAGTTGAACATATAAAAGTGATTTATTTATGGACACTCTATTATGTGACAGATAGGAGTGCAAAGGATATCTTTTGTTCTAATATTGACCTTTGACACTAGTTCATCTCACAGAGTTCCCAAATCTCTTGGAATTCCTGTTGATAGGAATGCCTTTTGTCTAATGAGGTGTCTCTTGATGGGCTCCCAGAGAGGGTCTGGTCACCAGGAAACCAAGGCATGATTAGAAGCTTAGAACTTTTAGCCTCAACCTCCATCATCCTTGGGGGCAAAAAAAAAGTTAAAGATAATTAACCATCATAGGTGCATGATGAAACCTCAATAGAAATCCCTAAAGTAAGAATTTCAGAGAGTTTCCAGGTTGGTGAA
>NW_006994199.1:0-862 GCF_000164805.1 Carlito syrichta
TAAAGTAAGAAAGACCCCAAAGAAGTTGTTAAAGTCAGGTACTTATATACTTGGATTGGTTAGAGAATAATTAGTTCTGAAAAAACAAATTGTGAGGGGGCTTAAAAGATAAAAGTTATTTTTAATAAGACCTAGGTGTTTACTTTGTGTATAAGGATATGGCATCTTTCTCAGGTCAGGAGAGCATTTTTCACATAGGAATATCATCTTCTGCTCTTAAGAAATGACAGGAAAGTCAAAGTGATCTTTTTCCAAGTGTCTTTAGCTCAAATCGTCAATATGTCAGAAAAGCATATTTTAACCTCTTTGACACTATGTCTCCTCAGGCAACTTGACCTTTTTGAGTATTAGGATACTGTCTTTAATAATTATAATAGAACCTTCTCTTCTTGCCAGGTGCTTGTTAACAATGAGGAGGTGCATGTTAACAGTACCTTGCAGATACCCAGAATGTCTAGTTCTCTTCTTCCTCCACCTCTGTCCTAAGTCCTAAATTCCAGTGTCATAGCGCATGTTTTTAAAAACTTCAACAGACATATAACCCGAGGCTTGACAACGTTTTATGAACTCTCTGATGAGGTTTAGAGAGGTTTCATAATCATAGCTAAGTCTGAGTGTTCATAGTGTTTTCATCGTTCTGTTAAATATGTTGCCCACGATCTCTCATTTAATCTTTACAGCGACCATAAAAG
The DNA here is from genome assembly GCF_000164805.1 of Carlito syrichta. Taxonomy (NCBI): domain Eukaryota; kingdom Metazoa; phylum Chordata; class Mammalia; order Primates; family Tarsiidae; genus Carlito; species Carlito syrichta. The sequence continues at coordinate 693 of NW_006994199.1, forward strand.
GTGGCACTGTTTTTATCTCACTCTTGTAACTGACGAAACTAAGGCCCAAAGAGACTAGGTGACCTGCCCAAGGGTGACTGTGACTAAATAGAGGTGGCATTCAAACCCAGTGTGCCTGACTTCACAGCACATTCTCTTCTTGCCTGATATCACAGAAAAACAATTGTAAA
>NW_006994200.1:0-994 GCF_000164805.1 Carlito syrichta
TGGGAAGAGCAAGCGGGTCCACCCTTGGGATCGAGGCAGGTGAAGGGGTATGCACCCCAGCCCCTTCAGCCACACATCCCAGAAGGCCTGCCTCCAGCCTTCACAGTTGTGCTCCATGGCAAAAACTAGTGTGAGCTCATGAAACAGATGGCCCCCAGCTAGGGTGGCCATCGGGCACAGAGCAGTAAAGCTAGTCCAGCAACACTGTGGCCAGCCCAGGTTCCAATTGCCCGGTTCTGCCACCTTCGGACAGGGCAAGGACCCATTCACTTCCCAATCACTTCATCATCCCGAGCCCACACAGACCTTTCCCTGGGAAACTGTGGACACCTGTCATGATGCATATGGGAGGCATCATTTTTGTCACCAGAGTCTCCACCAGCCGGGATGGGATGTGGAGGCACAATTGTGGCTCCCGGGTCTTCAGCCTGAGTGCCCCAGGTGGTCCTGCCACCTCGGCCCCTGAGCATCCAAGTATCCGGGGACCACCATGCCTGACTCGATATTGGGGACCTCTCACTGAGATGAGGTCTGGCCACGTTGCCTGGGCTGATCTCTGAACCTGGGACTAAGGCAACCTGTCGCTTTGGCTTCCCAGGGCACGGGGATGATGACCATGCACCATGTTGCCTGGCCTGGACTCACACGTGCTGTCAGCAGGGCAGCACAAAGGCACACCCCAGGACAGAGGCCACTGTATCCTGTGCAGCTGGGACTTCACACACCACCACGTGAGACTCAAGGGTTTGCATTTCAGGGAGCAATGAGGTCTCACTACATAGCTGAGGCTAGTCTCTAACACCCAGGCTCCAGTGGTCCCTACCTCACCCTCCCAAAGCCACAGCCCATTCAGAATGTCTGCTGATCCACCGTCTTTTGGGAGCTCTACACTCAAAGTTGCAGCTTCCTTTCCCAATGATCTTTCTTTTCACAATGATCCCAATTCCTTACACAAATGGATGCTCTTCCTTTCTTTCCTTTTTATTTTTGAGTC
>NW_006994200.1:1200-7664 GCF_000164805.1 Carlito syrichta
CCATACCCAGCTCATTTGGGATGGAGGGTAGAGACGAGGTCTTGCAGAGTTACCCGGGTGCATCTCGGACCCATGGGCTTGGGCTGACCACTGACCTTGTCCTACTGAAACACTGGGATGACAAGGTTGAACCCTTGAACCCGGCCTCTAACCTTCATCATAAATGAAACAGAAGGCTGGGCACAGAGGCACAAGCCTGGAATCCCAGCACTCTGGGAGGCTAAATTGGGACAATGGCTGTAGCCCAGGAGCTCAAGGACTGTCTGAGCCATGCAGGGAGACCCGATCTCCACACCCATCCAAATAGGGGGTCTGGGTTCATGGTGCCCATCATCCCAGGCACTCCAGAAGCTGAGGTGGGGGCATCACTGGAGCCCAGTCAGTGGAGGCCACAGTGGCTGAGAGCAGGCCCCTGCATTTTGGCCTCGGTGACAGAGTATAACTCTGACTCAGAATAATAATACCAACCACCACCACCGCAATCATAGGCCAGGCTCAGAGGCTTTGCTTGGCATTCCACCACTTCGGAGACTGAGGCGAAAGGACGGCAAGAGCCTGTGGGTTCGATACCATCCCAGGACACTGGGCAAGACCTCATCTTGGCCATAAAAAAATCCCAAATTTTAGCCAGACATGGTGGCAATGCCCTGTGTTTCCAGCCACCAGGGGTCTAAAGCGGGAGGATCGCATGAGCCTGGCAGGTGGAGTCCACGGTGGCCGTGAGGGTGCCCCTGTGCTCCAGCCAGGGTGACAGAGTGGAATTTCAACCCCGAATAATAACATTCACCACCACCACCACCACCACCACCCCTGCCAGTCAGCACGAGGAGTCACACTCAGGGATGGGAGAGGAAAAGGCATTTTCCTGCCTGTCATTCATGGGAGGTTTCAAAGGTGACCACCGGGCATGTCTGTCCCTCATCTTCAGCCACGAGTTCCAGAAGGCCTGCCACCACCCTCCACACTCATACCCCATTGCAAAGACGTGTGTGAGGTCATGGAACAGATGCCCCCTAGTTAGGGCAGCCATCGGGCAAAGAGTGATCAAGATGGTGTGTCAATGGCGCAGCCAGCCCAGGTTCCAGTCACCTGGTCTGCCATCTTATTGTGGGGGGAGGGCCCCTCCCTTCCTGATCACTACATCGTCCCCTGCCCACACTGACCTTTCCCTGGGGAGCCGTGGACGCCCATCGTGATACGTGTGGGAGGCATCTTTTTTGTTGCCTGAGTCTCTGTTGGACGGACTGGGGTGTGGCTGCACAATCGTGGCTCCTGGGGCCTTGACCTGTGGGGCTCAGGTGGTCCTCCTGCCTTCGACCTCGAGCAGCCGGCACTCCAATTGCTACCACGCTTGACTCGATTTTGGGTACCTCTCACCAAGATGAGGTCTGGCTATGGTACCCTAGCTGTTCTCCAAATCTGGGGATCAGGGAGTCTCATGCCTCGGAATCACAGGGTGTGGGCCTGACGGCAGTAAGCTACAATTCCCAAACTGGACTCACACGTTCTTTTGGCAGGGGTGATGCAAAGGATCATCCATTGATGGAGGCCATCTAATCCCATGTAGCTGGGACTAGGGGCTCCACCAGGCGCGACTCGTTTTTGCATTCTGGGGAGTGACAAGATCTCACTACATGACCCAGGGTGGTCTCAAACTCCTGGGCTCCAGTGGTCCCCACCTCAGCTTCCCAAAGCCACAGCCTGATTGTATGCCGATCAACCATCTTTTGGGAACTCTAGTCAGAAGCCTGGGGCCGCCTTCCCAAATAATCTCTGTTCACGATGATCCCAACTCCATACACAAATGGATGCTCTTCTTTTTTTTCCTTTTTCCTTTTTTCTTTGAGTCAGAGTCTCATTACTTCACCCAGGTTGGTGGGCGGTGACTTGCTTACGTCCACCACAGCCTTGGTCCACTGATCTCTCACGTGGCTTTCTCTGGCCTTCCGAGGAGCCAGAATGACAGGCATGCACCACCATGCTCAGCTCATTTGCGATGGAGGGTAGAGACGAGTCACACCGAGGGTCCCAGGCAGGACTTGGCCCATGGGCTCTGGCCAACCACTGGCCTTGGCCTCCCAAAGAGCTTGAATGATGAGGCTGAGCCCCAGAGCCTGGCCTTGATTCTTCTTCAAAAATGAACCAGAAGGCCTGGTGTGGCAGTTCATGTTTGGAATCCCAGTGTTCTGGGAGGCCAAGGCAGGAGGATGGTTGGAGCCCAGGATACCTAAGACCAGCCTGGGCCACGCAGGGAGACCCCATTTCTGCACCCATCCAAACAGGGGGTCTGGGGTCGTGGTGCCCATTGTCCCCTCCTCTCCAGAAGTTGAGGCGGGAGGATCCCTGAAGCTTGCCATCTTGAGACTGGTGGTTAATGACGGTCATGTCCCTGGGTCCCAGCCTGGGCCACAGAGCCAGACCCCGTCTCCAAAAGCATCAGAGTTGTACACAGATTTTCAACTGTGCAGGTTGTGTTCACAGGGCGACTGGCTTTACAGCCAGGAAAAATGGGATTGTGGGAAGAAATGTCCCTGGGTAAGGAATGTGCTCATTGCTGAGTCAGAGGGTTGGCCTCCCAGGGGCACACTTCACTCCTCAGAGAGGAGAGTTGGCAGGAACCTGGCCAGGGAGTCTCAGGAACTTCCACACCAAAGTGGGGGCAGCCATTAGGGTGGTTATGGTTGAAAGATACCCAGCTTGGGGGACATTCACATTTTGGTTGGGGGGGGAGGACTAGGACAGAATATTTGCAGGAGAATGTATTTATTTCTTCCTTTCCTTTCCTTTCCTTTCCTTCCTTCCTTTCTTCCTTCCTTCCTTCCTTCCTTCCTTTCTTTTCTTTTCTTTCCTCACTGAGTTGCCCATGCTGCTCTCAAATGGCCGAACTTGTGGGGTGGTGAGTCCCCTGGCCCTCCCAAACCCACAGGTTTAATAGTCACACCCTCCCTTTCCCCGAGCATCCACTGGAGCGGTGCAATTGGATCCACCCTAGGGAACAAGGTGGAGGAGTGATCGTCGCCCTGGCAGAGAGACACCCATGCACCAAGCACTGCCCCCATGGAGGATTTGGCAGGCGAATCCAGCTGCCCACTTCGGGGTCCTGGGTCATTGGAAGGGAGCGGACCTCATGGTAAGGCCCAGAGAGTGGAGTGGAGGCTGGAAGCGAGGCTCACGACTCTCATACTGGTGATCTGGTAGGCCAAGGCCACAGGTTGACCTGAGCACCCGGATTTGAGACCAGCCTGGCTAACTTGGAGAGACCTTGACTCTACAAGAAACCAAAAAATGAGCTGAGCTTGGTGGTGTAGGCCTTTCAATCTGGCCACTTGGAAGCCTGTGGTGGAAGGATCACTGGAGCCCAGACAGTGGAGGCTGCAGTGGCTGAGAGTGGGTCCAGGCACTCCTGCCTGGGCGACAGTGCAGGAATCCTACTCAGAATAATAATATCAACCACAACCAACACAACAATCACAGGCCGGTCTCAGGGGCTCAGCATGGTATCCCTGCCTTTCTCCATGTGCCCCAGAATGCCTTCCTCCACCCTCCACATTCCTGACCCACAGGAAAGACGTGTGTGAGCTCACAGAACAGATGGGCCTAGCTAGGGTGGCCATTGGGCACAAAGCTATCAAGGCAGCTCAGCAATACCAGCCCAGGTTCCCGTCACCCTATCTTCCACCTTTGGGTGTGGGGAGGGCCCCCTCCTCTCCCGATCACTCCATTGACTCTGCCCACGCGGACCTTTCCCTGGGGAGCCAGGGATGTCCATATTGATGCACGTGGGAGGCCTCTTTTTTGTTGCCAGAGTCTCCATTGGTGGAGCTGGGGTGTGGCAGCACCGATCATGGCTCCTGGGGTCTGGACCTGAGGGGCTTAGGCTACTCCTCCCGCCTCAGCTCTGAGCAGCCAGGAACCCAGGGGCCACCACATCTGACTTGATTTTGGGGACCTCTCAACGAGATGAGTTCTAGCCAAATAACTCGAGCTGGTCTCCGACCTCTGGGGTCAGGAAGCCTCACATCTTGGCCTCCCAAGGGGTGGGGTTGATGGCCGTGAGCTACGATGCCTGGCCTGGACTCACACATTCTGTCGGTGGGGGTGACACAAAGAAATGTCCCAGGATGGAGTCCACTGCATCCTGTGTAGATGGGATCATGAGCGCCACCATGCATGACTCCAGTGTTTGCATTCTGGGGAGTGACGAGGTCTTACTACGCAGCCCAGGCTGGTCTCGAACTCCTGTGCTCCAGCAGTCCCCCACCTTGGCCTGCCAAAGTCACAGCCAATTTTCTGCAAATCCACCATCTTTCAGGAATTCTAGGCCCAAGGCTGGAGCCTCCTACTCAAATGACCTCTGTTTGTTCACGATGATTCCAAAACCACACACAAATGAATGCTCTTCTTTTTTTCCTTTTTCCTTTGATTTGGTGTCTCACTCCATTGCCCAGGCTGCGAGGTTGCTGTGGCTCACTCCCGGCCACTGCAACCTTGGCCTGCTTGGCTTTGGTGAGCCTATCCCTGGCCTTCCAAGGAGCCAGAACGACAGGTGCATGCCACCACGCCCAGGTCATTTTGTATTTAGGGTAGACACGAGTTCTGGCCCTGTTGCCTGGGTCAGAGGGTTGGCCTGCCTGGGGCACATTTCTCATCTTGGAGAGGACAGCCGGCATAAACTTGGCCAGGGAGCCACAGGAACTCCCGCACATGGAAGAATTGTCCCAGGTGAGGGATGTGTCCCTGGCCTTTCTTGTCAGAAGATCCTCATTTCCAAGCCTGAAGGTCGGCCTGCCTGGGCACATTTCTCACCTCAGAAAGGAGAGCCGGCAGGAGCCTGGTCAGGGAGCCTAGGGAACTCCCACACCAAGGTCAGGGCAGCCACTGGGGGGGTTGGGGCCTGAAGGTCCCGAGCTTGGGTGGCCTCACATGTGAGTCCTCACATGTGAGGGGGCGAGAGGTAAGGACTGAGGACAGAAAGTTTGCAGGAAAATGGATTTCTTTCTTTCTCTCTCTCTCTCTTTTCTTTTCTTCTTTCTTTTCTTTCCTTACTTGGTTGCCCAGGGTGATCTCAAACCGCACAACCCAGGCCATATTCTCAGCCTGGGCCTCCAAAATTGCTGTGATCACAGGCTTTCTATTTGGTCGACATCCTGGTCTTCCTGCCTGGTCTTCAACTCTGGGCCAGAGGCAATTCTCCAGAACATGCCTGCTCTCTCCCAAGGTTTTCTGGGTTTAGCTTGGGGTCGAGGCGGGGGTTTGTTATGGTGTCCAGCCTGGTCTCAGCTCCTGGTCTCCAGCAATATTGCTGTCTCGGGATCCCCGAGTTCTGAAGAGACAGGTGTGAGACGCCCGGCCAGCCCCTGCCAGACAGTTTGAGTCACACCCTCCCTTTCCCCAAGGCTGACCCTGGGATGAGCCAGCAGGTCCACACTAGGGATCAAGGTGGGCAGAGGTGTGGGTGCCCCAGGGTAGACACGGCCCTGCACCAGGCCCTCCCCTGTGGTAGGCTCGGCATGTGACTCTGGCCACCATCTCCAAGGTACCAGGTCGTCTGAAGGGAGCCCACCTCATGTTGGGGCCTCTGAGAGGGGTATGAAGGCCTGGGACGGGGGCTCACTCCTGTCACCCCAGTGATTTGGGAGGCTGAGGTGAAAGGTTCACCTGAGGCCCCTGGTTCGAGACCAGCCCTGGTACCTTGGCGAGACCTCATTTCTACAAGAAGTCAAAAAAATGAGCTGAGCGTGGTGCACATACTGGTCTCTTGAGCCACTCTGGAGGTCACAGCAGGAGTTTTGCTGGAACCCAGATGGTGGAGGCCTCAGTGGCCAAGAGTAGGCCCCTGTGCTCTGGCCTGGGTGGCAGAGCGAGACTCTGATTCAGAATATTAATCCCAACCACCACCACCACAAACACAGGCCGGGCTCAGGGGTTCAGCCTGGCATTCTGGCCCTTCAGAGGCCAAAATGAGTGGATGGCCTGAGCCTGTGGGTTCAAGACCAGCCCAGAACACTGGATGAGACGTCATCTCAGCCATGAAAAATAAACCCAAAGATTAGTTGGACTTGGTGGCGAAGGCCTGTGGTTCCAGTCACTCATGGCCCAAGATGGGAGGATCGCATAAGTCCAGCAAGTAGAGTCCTTGGTAGCCTTGAGCGTGCCCCTGCACTCAGGCCTGGGCAATAAAGTGGGATTATGACTTCAAATAATAATAATCACCACCACTGCCACCACCACCACCCCTGACACCCAGCATGAGGAGTCATGCTCAGCGATGGGAGAGGAAAAGGCACGGTCCTGCCTGTGGTTTGTGGGAAGATTCAAAGCTTTTGGTCACGCATCCCACAAGGCCTGCCTCCACCTTCCACACTCGTGCCCCAGAGAAAACACACACGTGAGCTCATGGAACAGATGGCCCTGATTTAGGGCGGCTGTCGGGCACAGGGCACAGAGTGATCAAAGTGGTGGGG
>NW_006994200.1:7684-14270 GCF_000164805.1 Carlito syrichta
TGGCATGATCATGGCTCCCAGGGCCTCGACCTGCAGAGCTCAGGCAGTCTTCATGCCTCGGCCCCCGAGCAGCCAGGAGTCCAGGGTCATCATGCCTGACTCGATTTCGGTGACTTCTCACCAAAACGAAGTCTTTCCACATCGCCTGGGCTGGTCTCCTACCACTGGGCTCAAGCTGCCTCCCACCTTGGCTTCCCAGGGTGCAAGGATGAGGACCGTGTGCCATGGTGCCCATCTTGGACTCGAACATTCTGTCAGTGGGGGCGACGCAAAGGAACGCCCCAGCATGAAGGCAACTGCTTCCTGACTCTCCTGGACCACGGGTGCTACCACATGCAACTCCTGTGTGTGCGTTCCTGGGAACGACAAGGTCTTGCTACATGGCCCAGGCTGGTCTCGAAATCCCAGGCTCCAGCAGTCCACTGCCTCAGCCTTCCAAAGCCACAGCTTGATTTTCTGCCCATCCTCTGTCTTACAGGAATTCTAGACCCAAGGCTGAGGCATCCTTCCCAAATGATCTCTGTCTATTCAGGATGATCCCCACTACACATACAAATGGATGCTCTTCTTTTTTTTTTTTTTCCTTTTTTCCTTTTTTTCTTTGAGTCAGAGTCTCACTCCATCACCCAGACTGGAGGGTGATGGATCACTCCCAGCCACCTCAGCCTCGGCCTGCCAGGCACTGGCGAGCTTTTCCATGGCTTTCCAAGGAGTCGGAAAGACAGACACGTGCCACCACGCCTGGATCTTTTGGGATGGAGTGTAGAGATGTGGTCTCACCAAGTTGCCCAGGTGAGTCTTGGACTGTGGGCTAGGGTCAGTCACTGGCCTCAGCTTCCCAAAATACTGGGATGACGAGTCTGAGCCCCTGAGCCCGGCCTTGACTCTTCATCGAAAATGAACCAGAAAGCCTGGCACTGAGTCCCATGCCTGGAATCGCAGCACTATGGGAGGCTGAGACAGGAGTTTGACTGGAGCGCAGGAGCCCAAGGCCAGCACAAACCACGCAGGGAGACCCTGACTCCACATCCATCCAAACAGGGTGTCTGTGATCAAGGTGCTCATCATCCTGGCCATGCCAGAAGCTGAGGCTGGAGGATTGCTGGAGCCTGCAAATTAGAGGATGGTGGTGACCAACGGTCGTGTCCTGGGCCCCAGTCTGGGCCACAGAGACAGATTCTGTCTCTAAAAACATCAGAATCATACACAGATTCTCAACTGTGCATGATCTGTTCACAGGACAACTGGCTTTAGAGTCAGGTAAAATGGGATTGGGGGAAAGAAATGTCCCTGGGTAAGGGATGTGTCCCTGATATTTCTTGGTGGATGTCCTCATTGCCGAGTGGAAATGTCAGCCTGCCTGGGGCACATTTATAACCTCATAAAGAAAAGCCAGCAAAAACCCAGTCAGGGAGCCTTGGGACCTCCTGCACCAAAGCGGGGGAAGCTATTGGGAGGGTTGGGGCTGGAAGTTGTCAAGCTTGGGGGACTCTCACATGAGGGGGCAAAAGACTGAGGGCAGAAGGTTTGGAGGAGAGTGGATTTCTTTCTTTCTTTCTTTCTTTCTTTCTTTCTTTCTTTCTTTCTTTCTTTCTTTCTTTCTTTCTTTGATTTATTTCCTCACTAGTTTGCCCCGGCTGCTCTCCAACTGCCCAACTCGGGTCATCCTCTTGTCCTGGGCCTCCCAAAGTGCTGGGATCAGAGGCTTCCCATTGTTTGACATCCTGGTCTTCCTGCCTGGTCTTGAACTCTGGGCTAGAGGTGATCCACCCACTGACGCCTGCCCTTACCTAAAGATTTTTGGGTTTTGCTTGGAGTTGTGGTGGGGCCTTGCTAAGTTGTCCAGCCTGGTCTGGAGCTCCCAGTCTCTGGCCATCTTCCTGACTCGGCCTGCCCAAGTGCCGAGGATACAGGCATGAGTTGCCCGGCCGTCCCCCCTGTACCAGAAGGTTTGAGAGTCATGCCTTCCCTTTCTCCAAGGCATCCCTTGGGAGGAGCTAGCGAGTCAACCCTGGGGAACAAGTAGGATGAAGGAGTGGGTGCCCTGGTGGAGACACACCCCTGCACCAAGCACTCCTCCTGAAGAGGGCCTGGTGGGAGACTCTGGCTGCACTCTCCAGGATCCTGGGTCATCAGAAGGGAGTGGTCCTCACGGTGGGGCCCCGAGAAGGGTGTGGAGGCCAGGTATGGGGGCTTACGCCTGTCATCTTGGCACTCTGTGATGCCGAGACAAGAGGATGGACTGAGTCCCGGGGTTCAAGACCAGCCCGGGCACCTTGGCAAAATCTCATCTCTACAAGAAGCCAATGAAAGCCGGACTCGGTGGCTCAGTCTGTAATCCTATGCCTTTGGGAGGCTGAGGTGAGTGGATTGCTTGAGCCTACGGGTTCAAGACCCACCTGGGCAGCGAGACCTCATCTCTACAATAAGTCAAAAAATCAGCTGGGTGTGGTAGCACATGCCTATAATTCTGGATACTGGGAAGGCTGAGATGGAAGGATCACCGGAGCCTAGCAGGTCAAGGCTGTGGTGGCTGGAAGTGGCCACTGCACTCCAGTCTGGGTGACAGAGTGAGACTCCAACTCAAAAAAAAAAGAAGCCAAAAAAATGAGCCAAATGTGGTGGTGCACGCCTGTTGTTCCGGCCACTCTGGAGGCCACAGCGGGAAGATCACTGGAGCACAACCGGTGGAGGCCGCAGTGGCTGAGAACGGGCTCCTGTGTTCTGGCCTGGGCTACAGAGTGGGACTCCGACTCAGAATAACAATACCAACCAGCAACACCACCACAACCATGCGCCAGGCTCAGGGGCTCAGACTGGCATCCTAGCCCTTCATAGGCCCAGGTGAGTGGACGGCCTGAGACTGCAGGTTCAACATCATCCCAGGTCATGGGGGGCGAGACCTAGTCTCAGTCATCAAAAATAAATTTAAAGATTATCCGAGTGTAGTGGTGCAGGCTTGTGGTTCAAGCCACTCAGGGAGACGAGGCTGGAGGATTGCCTTAGCCCAGCAGGTGGAGCTCATGGTGACCGTGAGCACACCCCTACACTCTGGCCTGGGTGATTGAGTGGGATTCTGACTCAAAATAATGATAATCACCAGCACCACTACCACCACCACCCCTGCCACCCAGTGGGAGGTATCACCCTCAGGGATGGGAGAGAAAAGGGCATTTTCTAGCCTATCATTCACGGGAAGTTTCAAAGGTGGCCACTGGGAATGTAGGGCCTGCACCTTTGGCCACACACCCCAGAAGGCCTGCCTAACCCTCCACACTTGTGCCCCACAGCAAGACTTGTGTGATCTCATGGAACAGACGGTCTTGTGTTAGGGTGGGCAAAGAGCTATCAAGGCAGACAGGCAATGCCGCAGCCAGCCCAGGTTCCAATCGCCCTCTCTGCAACCTCCAGGCAGAGGGAGGTCCCCTTCCTCTCTCAATCTCTCCATCATCACCAGCCCATGAGGAACTTTCCCTGGGGAGCTGTGGTTGCCCATCATGATGCACGTAGGAGATGTATTTTTTGTCGCCAGAGTCTCTGTCAGACTGGCTGGGGTGGGGCAACACATGCGTGGCTCCAGGGGCCTTGACCTGTGGGGCTCATGCAATCCTCCCGTATCGGCACCTGAGCAGCTGGGACTCCAGGGGCTATCTCGACTGACTTGATTTTGGGGACCTAATGTCGAGATGAGGTCTGGACACGTCACCCAGGCTTGTCTCCAAACCCTGGGCTCAAGCATCCTCCCACCTCACCCTCCCAGGTTGTGGGGCTGACAGCAGTGAGCCATGATGCCCATCCTGGACTGGCACGTTCTGTCAGTGGAGGCGACCCAAAGGAAAGCCCTGGGATGAAGGCCACCCATCCCATGAAGCTGGGACTGCAGGTGCCACCATGCACAAGTCCATTGTCTGTGTTCCAGGGAGCGATGAGGTCTTGCTACATGGCACAAGCTGGTCTCAAATTCTCAGGATCCACCAGTCCACTGCCTCGGCCTTTCAAAGCTATATTTCGATTGTCTACTGATCCATCATCTTTCGGGAATTCGAGGCCCAAGCCTCAGGCCTCCTTCCCAAATGATCTCTGTCTGTTCACAATGATCCCCACTACACACACAAATGGATGCTCTTCTTTTTTTTCATTTTTTCCTTTTTTTCATTGAGTCGAATTCTCATTTCATTGCTCAGGCTGGAGGGCAGTAGCTCACTCCTGATCACTAGGCCCACCAGGCACCAGCGAGAATTTTCCTGTTCTTCTGAGGAGCCAGAAGGACAGGCGTGTGCCACAACTGGCTCATTTGGGATGGAGGGTAGAGACCAGGTATCACCGAGGTACCTGGGTGGGTCTTGGCCTGTGGGTTTGGGCCAGCCGCTGACCCTGGCCTCCCAAAGTGCTGGGATAAGTAGGCTGAGTCCCTGAGTCCAGCCTTGATCCTTCCTCAAAAACAAGCCAGAATGCATGGTGCGGCAACCCACGTCTTGAATCCCAGCACTCTGGGAGGCCGAGGGAGCAGTATGACTACAGCCCAGGAGCTGAAGGCCAGCCTGGGCAACTCAGGAAGACCCTGTTTCCACGCTCATCTGAACAGGGGGCCTGGGGTCGAGGTGCTGATCATGCTGGCCACTCCAGAGGCTGAGACGGGAGGATCACTGGAGCCTGTGCTTTCGTGTCTGGTGGTGAAAGACGGTCATGTCTCCAAGCCCCAGCCTGGACCACAGAGCCAGACCCTGTCTCCAAAATCATCAGATTTATAGACAGATTTTCAACTGTGCATGGTTTGTTCACAGGGAGACTGGCTTAAGAGCCAGAAAAGATGGGATTGGTGGGAAGAAATATCCCTGGGTGAGGGTTGTGTCCCTGGACTTTATGTTAGAAGGTCCTCATTGCCGAGTTGGAAGGTCATCTGCCTGGGGCACATTTCTCACCTCGGAGTTGAGAGCTAGCAGAAACCCGACCAGGGAGCCTCAGGAACTCCCACACCAAAGCAGGGCAGCCACTTGGGGTTTGGAGCTGGAAGGTGTCGAGCTTGGGGGACCCTCACATTGGGGGTAGAAGGAAGAACTCAGGGCAGAAGCATTGCATGAGATTGGATTTCTTTCTTTCTTTCCTTCTTTCCTTCTTTCTTTCTTTCTTTCCTTCTTTCTTTCTTTCTTTCTTTCTTTCTTTCTTTCTTTCTTTCTTTCTTTTTGAGTTGGAGTTTAACTCTGCTGCCCAGACTGGAGTGCAGTGGCTGCTCCTGGCCACCATAGCCTCAACCTGCTGGGCTCTGGCAATCCTTCCACCTCAGCCTTCCAAGTAGCCAGAATTACAGGAGTGCGCTGTCACGCCCGGTTAATTTTTTTTTTATTGTAGAGATGAGGTCTCACTTGCCCAGGCAGGTCTCAAACCTGTGGGCTCAGGCAATCTACTCACCTCAGCCTCTCAAAGGCGTGGGATTAAAGGTTGAGCCACCGAGCCCAACTTCCTTCTTTCTTTCTTTTCCTCTCTCTCTCACTTCTTTTTCCTCACTAGGTAACCCTGGCTACTCTCAAACCGCCCAACTTGGTCCTTCTTATTGGCCTCAACCTCCCAAACTGCTGGGATCACAGGCTTTCCTTTTGGTCGTCATCCAGGTTTTCCTGACGGTTCTTAAACACCGGGCCTGAGGCAACCCTCCCGCTGAGGCCTGCCCTCACCATATGTTTTCTGGGTTTTTCTTGGGGTCAAGATGGGGGCTTGCTTTGGTGTCCAGCCTGGTCTCAGCTTCTGGGCTCCAGCCATCTTCCCGTCTCAGTCTTCCTGAGGGCAGAGGAGACAGGTGTGAGTTGCCTGCCCCCCCACCTGATGGTTTGAGTCACACCCTTCCTTTCCCTGAGGTGGCCCTTGGGAGGAATGAGTGGTTACACCTTGAGGAATGAGGCAGGTGGAGGGGTGGGCACCTGGGCAGAGACATGCCCATGCACCAGGCACTCCTCCAGGTTGAGCTCAGCAGTCACTCAGGCTGCCCTCTCAGGATTTCCAGGTAATGTGACTGGAACGGGCCTCACTATGGGGCTCTGTGAGGGGTGTGAAGGGCAATCACAGGGGGTCAGGCCAGTCATCCTGGTGCTTTGAGAGGCTGAGGTGAGAGGATAGCCTAAGCCCCATGGGTTCAAAACCAACCTGGGCAACCTGGTGAGTCATCATCTCTACAAGAAACCAACAAAATGAGCGGAGCATGGTGATGTATGTCTGTCCTTCTGGCCATTAATGAGACCACGGAGGGAGGATCGCCAGAGCCCAACCAGTTGAGGCCGCGGTGGCTGAGAGCAGGCCCTGTGCTCTGCCCTGGGTGACAGAAGGGGACTCCAATTCAGAATACTAATAACAACCACCACCACCAGAACCACAGGCTGGGCTCAAGGACTCAGCCTTGCATCCTGTTCCTTTGTAGGCCCAGCCAATTGGAAGGCCTGAGCTTGCGGGTTTGAGACCAGCCTGGGACAATGGGCGAGACCTCATCTCAGCATCAAAAGTAAATCGAAGGATTTTCTGGGTGTGGTGGTGCAGGTCTGTGGCTCCAGCCACTCGGGGGACTGAGGTGGGAGGATCACCTGAGCCCAGCAGGTTG
>NW_006994201.1:0-610 GCF_000164805.1 Carlito syrichta
AAAAAAAAAAAAAAAATTTTTTTTCTAAGAAATTTTTTGTGTGGTGTACTGTACAGTGGAATGAGGGAATGAGCCCTGGAAATACCAATTTAAACTAAATCTCTTGTTCACTTTGTTATATGTTTTTCTAGGATAGTTTATCTTAATTTTATCATTAGAAAAATAGTGTTAATAATGCACAACCTGTAGGATCATTATAAAGACATTAAGTAATAATATATCTAAGACATTTAGTGCAGCATGTTATACTTAATATCTATGTGTTATTCTCTTAAGGATATTCAAAACACATACAAATAAGGGGGTAATTAGGAATTGCTTAGTAATACTTTTCTGTAAGGTTAGTGTTTTTTTTGTATTGCTTACTGTTACTAATAACAATGATGTTTATAGTCAATAAATGGCTATAGTGTTTGTGAAAGACAACTTGTAAAGTAACAGTGACAATAGAGACATGCTTGCACAAAGCAGAGCTTATGTTAATATTGTTAATATTTAAAATACATATGATATAATTGTTCAAACAAGTTTAATAAACATATTATATATATATATATATACATATATATATATATATATATACACACACACATATACATATATACACATA
>NW_006994202.1:0-1017 GCF_000164805.1 Carlito syrichta
CAATAGCAAGAACCCTGAAAACAACCATGCTGCCCCATCAAAAGAGGACTGGATTAAAAAAATGTGGTACATATACACGATGGAATACTACGCAGCCATAAAAAAGAACAAAATCATGAATTTTGCAGCAACCTGGATGGAACTAGAGTCTATAATACTGAGTGACCTCACACAGAAACAAAGATCAGAATATCACATGTTCTCACTCATATAATGGACCTTGAACATCCAAGGTAATACTATAACAAAATGACTGACGGTACTGGGAAACTATGGGGGGGAGGGGGAGGGGATTAACAGTAGCAAATATCTGTCTGGGGCTGGGAAAACACCTTTTATCAACAGGGTGTTTGAATGAAACGTAATTGTACACCTAACCCTTAACTGTACCCCACAAAACTATAATAAAAATACTGATTAATTATTAAAAAAAAAAAAAAAAAAAAAAATAGTTGATACTTCAAATTTCTGCTTTCAAGTTGTAACGTTTTCTTTTTCATCTCTAATTTTATTTACTTGAGTCATCTATTTTTTTCTTAGTTTGGCTAAAGATTTGTCAATTTAGTTTATCTTTTCAAAAAACCAACATTTCATTTATTTGATCTTTTGCATTTGTTTGTTTCAATTTCATTTATTTCTGCTCTAGTCATTATTATTTTTTTCTACTAGTTTTAGGTTTGGTTTGCTCTTGCTTTTCTAGTTCTTTAAGGTGGACTGTTATGTTGTTTATCTGAAAATTGTCTACTTTTTTGATGTAGGTGTTTTTTTCTATAAACTTTCCTCTTAGTGTGGCTTTTGCTGGATTTTATAGATTTGAGCATGTTATGATTCCATTTTCATTTGTTTCAAGAAATTTTAAAAGTTTTCTTCTTAATTTCATCATTAACCCACTGATCATTGAAGATCATATTGTTTAATTTCCATGTGTTTGTATAGTTTCCAAAGTTCTTCTTGTTATTGATTTCTAGTTTTATTCCATTGTGGTCAGAGAAGATACTTTATATAATTTCAGTTTTT
>NW_006994203.1:0-1251 GCF_000164805.1 Carlito syrichta
GATAAGGAGACAATTGACTAAATATAAGAAAAAGAGGCGGGAGGAGTCCACATGTATTTGCGGGTGACACACATTACAGACAGGGAGAAAAGCCAACCCCAAGGCTCTGAGCCAGGACTGCGTGTGTTGCATTTGGAGAACAAATAGAAGCCCATTGTACATGAGCCAAGTGAGCCCAGGAGAGCAAGAGACCATAAAGAATGGAGAATTACAGATGGGCACATAGATCAAGCAGAACGTTGTTGGCCATTATAAGGACTGTGGTTTTTCCTCTCTGTGCAAAGGGATACTTACTACAGAATGTTCTGTACCGAGAGGAGCAAGGGTGAGGGAGGAAGCTGGTGAGTAGTTAGAAGGTGACTCAGTGAAGTTCAGGGATGACAGAGACCTGAGTGGGAAGTCTGGAGATGGGGAGGTCATTGTCAGAGATTAGAGAAGTTTACAAGTTGAGCCAAGAGAATTTTCTTAGCCATTGGACAAGTGGTGTGAGAGAGAGGCCTCAATCAAGGCAGGAGATATATGTTATGTCTAACCTAGACATATGTTGTTAATACTTTTGTATGTCAGGAGCCTGAAGGGTAGAAACAATTTTAAACTTAACTTTTTAATTTGGGTTTTCTGATTTCGACTATTTTGGTATAAACAATTGGAAAAAGAATGTTGCTGTTGAGTTTTGTGGCCGAAGATAAGAAACCTTATTTTGGACATGCTATGTGTGGAATGCCTATTTATGATTTGCTTGATGTAAGATTAAATGAGGTTGGAGATAAACTGAGGCTCTAGGAAACAGAGACATCTTTCTAAGATCGCACATAGGAGTATAACCTCAGGGTATCAGAGCCATGATCCAGTCTTAGGGCAGTAGAAGGCATAATATTGGCCTTCATGGGAAGACTGGGATACCCTGAAACAAAGCAATCTCCAGATAAGAGCATGTTTCTAAAATATCCACTAGCTCTTGAAAATCCACATTGTTCACCAAACTCTAAATGTATTTGTATATTAAAAATGTAATTTTTATCTCCCCTCACTAGTGAAATTTAAAAGAATACTTCCTTTATTTTTCATAACAACATTTGATGGTAATTTCACATTTATTCTAAACCTACTTTTTTTTTTATGAGCATTTGTCTTTTCAGACTATGAAGGTCTAAATCTTATAGTCTCTTTTCCTATAACTAGCCCTCACTGAAAAGAATTTTCAAAAGAAATTTCTTTTTTTTTCCCCAGAAGGTCAGATAAAAACTTGTT
>NW_006994204.1:0-586 GCF_000164805.1 Carlito syrichta
TAAACTGGGCTAGAAGCAATGGGAGATCCTTCTCCATTCTTTGGTCTGAATGGGGGAGAGGAAGCACCATCACTGGAAGCTGGAGAGAGTGCTGTGTGGAGTCAGTTGCTTGATGGGAGCTGTGACTTTTCCACGAGCTTGGCTCACAGCAACCGCACAGAGGTGGGGGGCAGAAAACACTCTTCATTCTCTTTCCACCTGCCAGTAGGCCAGTGTTCAATAAGTGCCCCCAAATGACTGAAATACGTAGATACCAGTGGGACAATAGCTGGCTGATAAAGTTCTAGATTTTAGCCTCAGAAGACATTGTGTGGAAAAGAAGGGAGAATGAATCTGGGGGCAAATAGGTGATTTCCAACACTTTTGTTCCTCTGCATCTATTCTTGTCCCTTATTTAGGGGACACTTTTATGCCCCCAACACAGAAGACATCTAAAGTCCTACAAACTACTATTTCATGAGACTGATGTCAATGTAGCCATATTCTTCTCCTGTACACTTGGTATGTTTTTCAAGACACACCATACGCTAGACTATAGCACACATCTCAATACATCTTAAATAATATTTAAAGAATATTTCCCATA
>NW_006994205.1:0-588 GCF_000164805.1 Carlito syrichta
CCAGGCGGGTCTCGAACCCGTGGGCTCAGGCAATCCACTCAGCCTCCCAAAGGTGCGGGATTACAGGCTCAGCCACCAAGCCCGACTTGTATAATGACTTTTAAAGTTGATTCTACTTATTTAAGGATTCTGTATAGATAAAAACATGACCAGAGGCTCTCAGGAACCTAACCCTGTATTTTTCCTAGGAGCAAGCTCCACATTCAAAAATTCATTGCTCATGGTGATTTTATTTATTTAGTTAGTTTTAATTTATCATTTTAAAGATGTGGGATACAATTCAGGGTTAGGTATACAAATGTTCATGAGGTGTGCCCCCCCTGCCCCCGCAGTTTCCTACTACTGCCAATCCCTCCTCTCTCTACCCCCTGGCAGTTTCCCACTACTGCCAATCCCTTTCTTACAGTATTATGATAATTGCTCAAGGTTCGCTTGTGAGTGAGAACATGTGATACTCAGTTCTTTGTTTCTGTGATGGATCACTCAGAATTATAGACTCTAGAAGCCGGGCTCGGTGTAATCCCGCGCCTTTGGGAGGCTGAGGTGAGTGGATTGCCTGAGCCCGCGGGTTCGAGACCCGCCTGGGCA
>NW_006994206.1:0-555 GCF_000164805.1 Carlito syrichta
AATAAAATTTTCCATTTTAACCATCCTCAAGTGGGCAATTCCATGTCATTAATACCATGGTATTAATGACAATTCCATGTCATTAATACCATGGTATTAATGACAATTCCATGTCATTAATACCATGCACAATGTTGTGCAATCATCAAGAGTATCTATTTCCAAAATCTTTTCATTACCTCAAGCAGAAACTCTGTACTCATTAAGCAATAGTTCTTCATTTTCTCTTCTCTCCTCTACCCTGTAACTTTTTATCTCTATGAATATTCCTAGTCTAGATATTTTATGAGTGGAATAATACAATATGTGTCCTTTTGTGTCTGGCTTATTTCATTTAACATAGCGTTTTCAAGGTTCATCCAAGTGTAACATAGATCAGATTTTCCTCCCTTTTTATGGCTGATTAATCTTTCCTGTATGTATGTACCACATTTTGTTTATCCGTCCATCTGTTAATAAACATAGGTTGTTTCCACCTTTTTTCTATTGTGAGGCATTGGCCTGCAAGTATCCGTTTGAATCCTTGTTTTTCATTATTTGGGGTATAGACCTAGG
>NW_006994207.1:0-1662 GCF_000164805.1 Carlito syrichta
TTTCTCAATGATTTGCAGTTATCAGTATACAGGTTGGTTTTGTAGTTATAAGTGTACAGTATATTTTGTTACATTTTCCTTTAGTATGTTTTTGGTACTTTAATTTCTAATAACTCATTGATATTAATATGAAATTGATTTTTGTATATCAATCTTGAATTAAATTAACTATTATTTCATATTTTACGATGTAATTTGCAAAACATTAATGTTTGCTTACTGCTGATGCATTTTTTTCTCTTCTCAAATGTACTAATTTTTGCATTTGTGTATTTAGTTATTTATCTCCTTTTCGTAGACTTATTATTCTTTTCCCCAGCTTTCTGAGTTTACAGTTTAATCAATTTATTTGCATTAATTTTCTAATGATAAAATAGTTTATGGTTTTTTATTTTGCTATGAAAAAAATTAGCAGTCTCCTTGATTACATTCAGTTTTCAGTACCAATTTTTTTGTGACTACAATCAAGCTACTATTTTTCCTTCCTACATTTAGGGCATATGCTGATTAAGAAGTATGTCAGTCACTCACCACCTATGAAAAACGTCAGAAACACTCTGTTTAAACAGACAGCATTCCAATATGATATGCACAGGATTGAAGTTCAATCAACTCTGTGTGAACCATTTCTAAAACTGGATGAGGTGATGGAGAGAATGGGGAGAATACCTAGAACTCAATATTTCCAGTTTTTCCTAGGTTGAAAATAGAATGATTGAAAATAATTTTAATTACTAATATTTGATAGACTAAAATGAGCAAATTGTGCAAAACTACTTATGTTCTAAAAAACACTGAACTTAAAGTGTTCATCAGGGTATGAGTATAACATCAGGGTTATCAATCATGTTTTCTCCAAATGATGTTTTATTATTCCTCTTGGATACAGATGGCCTCATGTTATTTATACTGAGGTGTGACCCATCTTCTGGTATGACCCATCTATTCTCCTGAATCATGAGTACTAGGCAAATTTTAACTTAACCGGTGACTGAAACAAAATTGTAACACATTTGAAAACTAATGATGAAAAAAATGACATAATAATAATATCTATTTCAGAAAAAGGAAAGAATGATGTCTTGGATTAAAGAAGCAGAATGTCTAGAGACCTTAATAGACTTGATAATGCAAGCAGAAAACACACACACATACACACACATAGTGAGAAGATGGCATTGTTTGTGTAAAGTGACAGCTAAACCACGAACTTAAGTCTACTTGTTTTTTAAACTCTCCTGGAGATAATTAAGGAACGTAAGTCTCTCCACAGCAACACTCTTCTGTTTGGCCCCTAACCAACAGGTAACTACATTCCCGAAGATACTGGTCTAATTCCTTCTCCCTGGCAAAAGAGCTCAGGGGGAAAAGCACAACTCAGTCTCTTTTTCAATTACATCTACCTACTCCCAACAGGCTTCACCCAAACAAGTCCAAGGATTCTCAACAAGATGTTTTTCTTTTCAGCATGTCCAACTTGGCTCAGCCTCCCTGTAGTGCAGTTCTAGTGTGATTCAATATGATTCTGGAATAAAATCAAATGGCACTTGTTTCCTTCTTTCTTCTGGTATAAAGGAAATTTCTAATCTCACAAGGCAAATTTCTGATTTATCTGGAATTCACATTGAAAAACGATGTTGACACCTAAAAAGTATAAAGAAT
>NW_006994208.1:0-701 GCF_000164805.1 Carlito syrichta
AAAAATTTGCCAGGTGTGGTGGCATGCACCTGTAGTCCCAGCTACTCAGGAGGCTGAAGTGGAAGGATCACCGGAGCCCAGGAGATCGAGGCTGCAGCAAGCCGTGATTGTGCCACTGCACTCTAGCCTGGGTGACAGAGACCCTGATTCAAAAAAATAAGAGCCTCAACAGCGACCCGTCTAGTCCTCTCAAAAACACACCTGGCACTGAGCTGGATAAAAGCACCCTGTCTTATGGGACTTGTAGACTATGTCTAAACCGTGCTAGTAAGGCTGGCTTTGCTTTTTCTAGGCAGCTTCTGAAGGACCATTCCCGTCTGTGAATTTTGCTGGAGGGCAATGAGGAGGAAGGTGACACGAACCAAGGGGACAACTGGGAGAACAGACAGAAGAATCCTGAGTAACTAATTTACGATCCGGTACACGCCAGCTGGCCAGTCTTCAAGATGACGCTAAAACTAAGATGTTACAAGACGCAAAAGCACTAACTGAACTATAGTGACCTGTATCTAGAAACACGTTAATTATCTGATGCTGAAAACACAGACGGGATTCGAGGGATTCCGAGGTTGTTTGCTGAAGCCTTCCCTCGCGCCTGCTCTGCGAAGGAGTTGAGCTCCTGACCACGTTCTGACACCAGTAAAGGCCTCTCTCGTACCCTTAGGCTCCTCAGGATCTAAGGCACTTTTGATAAAGACGGT
>NW_006994209.1:0-540 GCF_000164805.1 Carlito syrichta
TAACTAGTTAAGTTAGCTCTTTAACTAATCTAGCTAACTAGTTAGCTAACGAATTATGTCAGCTGCTTAAGTTGCTAGCTAGCAAGATAGCTAACGAGTTAATCAGCAGGTTAAGTCAGCCAGCTTGCTAGTTAGTTAATGAGTTAAGACAGCTTGCTAAGTCCGTCAGTTAACTAGTTTGCTAACGAGTTAATCAGCTAGCTAAATCAGCTAGATAACTAGTTAGCTAACTAGTTAAGTCATCTAGAAAAGTCAGCAAGCTAAGTAGTTAAGTCAGCCAGCCAAGACAGCTAGTTAAGTCATCTAGCTAACTAGTTAAGTCAGATAGCTAATTCAGCTAGCTGACTAGTTAGGTCAGCTAGATAAGTCAGCTGGTGAAGTCACCTAGCTATCTAGTTAGCTAACAGGTTAAGTCAGCTGGTTAATTCAGCTAGCTAGCTATTTGGCTAAATAGTTGTCAGTTGATTAAATCAGCTGGCTAGCTAGTTAGCTAAGTAGTTAAGTAAGCTGGTTGAGTCAGCTGGCTAGCTAGTTAGCTAA
>NW_006994210.1:0-990 GCF_000164805.1 Carlito syrichta
CCAGCCTGGGCAACTTGGTGAAACCTCATCTCTACAATAAAAAAACAACAAAAAAATTTAGCTGTGGTGGTAGCATGTGTCTATAGTTCTGTCTACTTGGAAGACTGAGGCAAAAGGATCTCCTGAGTCCAGTGGGTAGATGCTGGGGTGGCTGTGAGCGTGCTACTGCACTCCAACCTTGGTGATGGAGTGAGAGTTCAACTCAAAAAAAAAAAAAAGGAATCTCATGAAATGGTTATTCCACCATTCCTATTTCTCCTCCTCATTCTTCCACCACAGCATATACAAAGGACCTGTGGTCTGATACTCTTATAGCAAAAGCAGTTCCCAATGTGAAGTCTGAGGAATGAGATAGGGTCACTGATGTGAAATGAGTTACTAATTCAGAGACTGGGAGTTTTAAGAACAGTAGAGAATAGGATGCAGTTGACCATGGGGGTCTTGAACCTTATGAAAGTGCCAAGATCTGGTTTTATTAGATGCTGGCTACATGGTATGGTGATGGGCTTGCTGGCTGAAAGATTCGGAAGAGACAGTGGCTGTGAGGATCAATGGAACTGATGGATGTTCAAGCACTTTACAAAGTGGAAGGTCAAACAGATTGAAGGTCATAGACCTTGGCTTGGGCACTCTCTGATGTGTTGCCCCTTCTAAATCCTGGCTCCCTTCCTTATATCCTGGCTGAGGGGAGTCAGTGAAGGCTCAGACAGAAGTTTGGTTTTCCTCTGCTTTTTCCTACAAACACAAGCTCTGTGCTGAGGAAGTATTTATTACAGAAACTGTTAAAAGCTTATGAAACAAATCAAGGTCTCCAAATGTAGACAAGTGAGCAGGGGCAATGTCTGCCCCCCAGAGGGAAGGGAGGGAGCCAGGGCAGAGTGAGCAGAAGAGCAGGTCACGTCATGCTCTGGGGGAAGAGGAAGTGGAAAGACGTGTGTCTGGTGTTTTTTCACCTTTACCACTTTCTGCTCTCTCATTCTTGCCAAGTCA
>NW_006994211.1:0-510 GCF_000164805.1 Carlito syrichta
AAGACATCGCACACAGAAAAAACCAGAACCAACCAGCCCTTGCCTTGACGTGCCAACCTAAGAGAGATTCAGGATAGGGCCTATTTACAAATAGAAGAACAGTAACTCTGGTTAGACTCCAGAATCTGTCACCTCTGAGTCTCCATTTTCCATTACCAGGGGAAATCAAGCTCATAATCTAGAAGTAAATTAGAGACCACAATGTTTATGGCAAGTAGTTTAAGTATGCACTTGTCTCCTCTTCTAGACTATCCCTTCTTCACCCTATCCAAACAAGAGAACACAAGGACCTGGGAATGCTGTTCCCAGGGAAGAGACAATAAAGAACATTACAAAAATGTTCCTGAGACCATTTGATCTTTGGGAAGAAAATGGAACCAAACTCTATGTACCTGATGGGAAATTAGAAGGTTAACATTTTCCTGGCTAAAAGTTTGAAAAATATACTTTGCCACTCTCAAAATCTTCACTCATTACTTCTTTCCTTATACTTTCCTCATTTAAAATGCA
>NW_006994212.1:0-505 GCF_000164805.1 Carlito syrichta
TGTCTATGGTGTTGTCTATGGTGTGTGTGTGTGTATCCATGGTGTGTATGTATGCCCATGGTACGTGTGTTTATGATGTGTATCCTGGTGTGTGTGCCCATGGTGTGTGCTTATGTCCATGATGTGTGCGTATTTCCATGGTGTGTGTGTGTCTATGGTGTGTGTCCATGGTGTGTGTGCCCATGGCACATATATTTGTGGTGTGTGTGTTCATGGTGTGTGCCCAGGGTGTTTGTGCCCATGGTGTGTATGTGTGTGTGTCCATGGTGTGTTCAAGGTGTGTGTGCCCATGGTGTGTGTGCCCATGGTGTGTGTGCCCATGGTGTGTGTTTCCAAGGTGTGTGTGCCCATGGTGTGTGTGCCTATGGTGTGTGTGCACATGTGTGTGTGTGTCCATGGTTTGTGTGTGTCTATGGATGGTGTGTGTGTGTCAATGGTATGTGTGTGTCCATGTCATCTTGTGATGTGC
Organism: Carlito syrichta; assembly: GCF_000164805.1. Taxonomy (NCBI): domain Eukaryota; kingdom Metazoa; phylum Chordata; class Mammalia; order Primates; family Tarsiidae; genus Carlito; species Carlito syrichta. The sequence continues at coordinate 470 of NW_006994212.1, forward strand.
AGTGGGTTGGCGAGGCAGAACTCTAGGGTTAGATAA
>NW_006994213.1:0-756 GCF_000164805.1 Carlito syrichta
AATATCTAGCTGACTTAACTAATTAGTTAACTAGTTAGGTAGAAGATTTAAGTGGCTGACTTAAATAGTTAGCTAACAAGTGATCTAGCTGACTTAGCTAGCTGCCTTTGCTAGCTAGCTAGTTATCTAGCTAACTTAGGTAGCTGACTTATCTAGTCAGCTAACGAGACCACTAACTGACTTAATGAGTTGGTTAACGAGTTAGGTAACTGTTTTAACTAGTTGGTAAACGAGTTAACTAGCTGACTTAACTAGTTGTTGAATGAGTTAACTAGGTGATTTAACATGTTGGCTGATGAGTCAGCAAATAGTTAGCAGGTCTAACACATTGGCTGACTACTCGGTCAACTTATTAGCTGGCTTAACAAGTTGGCCAATTAGTCGGCCGACTAGTTAGCAGGACTAACTCTTTCATTGAATAATTGGCCCACTATTTAGCTTATTTTAATTGTTGGCTGGCTAGTTTGCTGACCTAATTAATAGGATGACTTGTTTGTCGACTAGTTAAGTGACCTAACTAGTCGGATGACTAATTAGCTAACCTAACTTGTCAGCTGAGAAGTTGTCGACTAGTTGGGCGATTGGTTAGCTGACTTAAATAGTTGGACTGCTAGTCGGCTGACCTGTTAGCTGACTTAACTACTAGTTTGACAAGTGAGCTGACAGGTGATTTGACTTAACATGTCAGCCAGCAAATGAGCCGACTTGTCAACTGAGCTAACTAGTCTTCTGGTGAGTGAGGTGACTGGTCAATTG
>NW_006994214.1:0-500 GCF_000164805.1 Carlito syrichta
CCGATGAGGGGAAAATGGGCTACCAAGCATCAACCAGACATCATGTTCCAGTTTTCTATATCTGGATGAGAAACGAGAGATGCCTGCTCTGAGCTGATATTATGCCCACTAATATTTAGCACAGTGTCCCTTTGAATTCACAGCCCTGCTCAAATTTAGTTCATCTAGATATCAGTGTGAGTAGAGAGGCCTCTGCTCTAGAATACCTAGAATACCACCCGAGGGACATATAACACATCCCCGACTCTCTCAGGGCTGGGGTTTACCTACTGCATATTGGGGGAGGCCCCACATCTGCATGGACCTCTTGTGTCCTTCCAGCCCTGACTGCTGGGACATACGGGAGGACTCTGCAGGTAAGCCTGGCTTTGGTGGCACAGTCTCCCCAGGGCATGGAGCAGGGGCCCCAGCTGGCCTCCAAGGCACTGACCAGCCACCACTGGACTGCATGGTGATGTGGTTTGAGGCTCTGGTGGCTTCCACACTGAAGATTTTAGAGG
>NW_006994215.1:0-969 GCF_000164805.1 Carlito syrichta
GAGAGCATTTTGTTTACTCTATGCCAGAGACTTGGGAGCGCTAAATCCCCAGTTGACATGAGGCTGAACTACTAACCCATGTGGTTAACTTTTGGTTAATTCTGGATCACTTTTCCTCTGAAGTTTGTCTCTTTGTGCTCCCAGTCTGAGGCAGGGAATGGTTTGCCAACTTCCCTCCTTTGGTGGGTCCCAGATTCTGATTTTGTCCCTTAGTCCAAGAAAAGTATTGCTCAGCATTTTTTGGTCTTTTCTTCTTCAGTAAATGACCAAGAATTAAAACAATCCTCTCAGCTTTTCACAGATCTCTAAGGTTTTTTTTTTCTATCCCAGATCATAGTTCCATAGCTGTGAACTTTATGATGGTCTTTAATGTTATACTATTTAAAAGTATTTCACCCCCCTTTCCTAGTTGTCTTTCAGGGAAATGGCTACTCTGCTTTCATAGTCCACAATGTCAAGCTGCAGAACTTCAGGACGCCATCACTGCTGCTCACCCCACCTCCTGTTGTGTGTGGCCTAGATCCTAACAGACCATCGACTGGTATTGTTCTGTAGCCTGGGACTTGGTGTCCCCTGCTGTACACATCCTCAGAGATCCAACTTGCACCTGGGAAAGTAGATAATAGCATTTCCAGCATCTCCTTCCACTTTTTTTATTGCTGGGAGACGTCCTTTCCTTTCAGTCTCTATTATTCTTACTGATTAAGGCTATTGTAGTTCAAAGACACTAGCACCTTCTGGTAAATAATTCCCCCAAGTTCAAGGCCTGGTTGTTTCAATGTTGTTAGTGCGCTCTCAGTTTGGACATTTAAGTCACTGTCTCTCTAATTATATTTTACTCTAATTAGATTTTATTCGAATTATTTTTTAAAGTCCCTCATACTCTATTCCTGCCCACACAATAGGCATAACCTGCTTGCTTCAGGTGCACAGTCACCAGGTTGATGATAGAAACCTGTGTGGTCAGGG
>NW_006994216.1:0-471 GCF_000164805.1 Carlito syrichta
AGAAAAGCATCTCCCCGTCTCCACTCCTACAGGCCAGTTTGTCACCCCTGGTTTAGAGAAGCAACATGTGCTGGTTTTTCCTTTTGCCTTTTCAGGTCTATGACCCTTTTCTAGCCCGTTCCTTATTCTGAAAGGCTCACCTCTGCAGACCATGTCGTCCAGGCTCCTTGTCTTCTGACTTCTGGCTGGGCTTGGCCAATTGGAAGCATTGGCAGTAGGTCAGAAGTTGGGAGGAGAGAGGGTAGAGGAGTTGTAGTCCCTCTACTTCCTCCCTCCTGGCTGGGCTGTGGCAGTGGGCATGCTCCTCTGCATATGGTCACAGCTCTGATGGGTGGCCCGTACCCGTGACCACATCTCCCTTTGGTTTCAGTACCAGCCAGCCTCCCTCCTGGCTGGGCTGTGACGGTGGTTGCGCTTCTCTGCATAGGGTCACAGCTCTGACTGGTGGCCTGCACCCATGGCCACACCTTG
>NW_006994217.1:0-575 GCF_000164805.1 Carlito syrichta
CAACCGTCTTAACTAGCAAGACATCCTGCTGGTCAGTCGGCTAGCTAGCCAGATTAACTAGATGGCCACATACCTGACCAGCCTGTTAACCAGTCGTCTTAACTTGCCAGCCACCTAGCTAGCCAGATGATGAACCAGTGGACTTAACGAGCTGACTTAAGTAGATATCCATCTGGCTAGCCATCTGGCTTAAGTAGCTAGCCACCAATCTAGCCAGCAGGCTAGACAGCTCTCTTAACTAGTTGACTTAACTAGGTGGCCATCTGGCTTGCCAGCTTACTTAATTAGCTAGCTACCTACCTAGCCAGGGGGCTAGTCAGTTGACTTAACTAGCTGATGTAGCAAGCTAGATAGTGGGAGAACCAGCTGATTAATTATCTGGCTACCTTGTTAGGCAGATGGCTAGCCACTTCAATTAACTAGCTAAATTAACCATCTAAGTAGCTGGCTAGCCAGCTGACCCAACTAGGTGACTTAACACGTTAGCCAGCTGACTGCCATCTGACTTAAGTACCTGACATCACTAGATAGCCAGGTGGCTAGCCAGCTTACTTAATTAGCTAGCTACCAATGTA
>NW_006994218.1:0-465 GCF_000164805.1 Carlito syrichta
CATGCAAAGAGCTTGGAAGTAATCACTCTCATTCTCCCAACAAGAATAAAATCAAACAAATTAAAACAAACAACTATATTAGCTCAATCAGATAATAAAAACCATAAGACGAACCTGGAGAAACAGACAGATGCCGAGAATCATGGCTCACCAGGAGCAGATGCAAAAAGGCAGATGCCCACAGCTGAAGTCAGTGTTGGTAGCAATTCTTTACATATAATTCACGAATTGCTAGAGACTCAGTGTTGACTAGTTTTAGAGTTTAAAACTGAAGAAGCCCGGTCTTGGAGACTCCCACACTTTTCAGAGTTTTACTTGCAACACTGCTACCAGGTTCTCACTATGAAGATCACAGAAAAGTCCTTTAGTTATTTTTCTCAGGATAGAGGGGACAAGTAGCCAATTTTGAAATATGCTCAGAGCACTCTCTTCTCCTCAACAAGGACTACCTACCCTCAAAGGAAA
>NW_006994219.1:0-463 GCF_000164805.1 Carlito syrichta
CTGGCTAGCCCACTATCTAGCTTGTTATATCAGCTAGTTAAGTCAACTGGCTAGCCCCCTAGCTATATAGGTAGCTAGCTAATTAAGTCATCTGGCTAACCCGGTGTCTAGCTAGTTAAGTCTGCTAATTAAGATAGCTGGCTAGCCTGCTGCCTAGAATGGAGGCTAGCTAGTTAAGCCAGTTGGCTAGCCAGATGGCTATCTACTTAAGTCAGTACGTTAAGTCAGCTGGTTCGCTGACTGGCTAGCTAGGTGGCTGGCAAGTTAAGATGGCTGGTTAACAGGCTGGTCATGTATGTGGTCATCTAGTTAAGTCGGTTAGCTAGCCAGCTGACCAGCAGGGTTTCTTGCTAGTGAAGCTGGCAGGCTATCAGACTGTCCAGTCAACCAGCTGGCTATTTATTTCAGCTAGCTAACCAACTGGCCAGCCCTATAGCTAGCTAGCTGGCTGCCTACCCAACTA
>NW_006994220.1:0-463 GCF_000164805.1 Carlito syrichta
AACCAGCTGGCTAACTAGTTAAGTCAGTTCGTTAAGTCAGTTGGCTATACAGCTGGTTAGTTAGTTAAAAAACTAGTTAAGGAAGATGGCTATTCATCAGGCTAGCTAGTAATTTTAGCTATTTAAATCAGCTGGCTAGCTAGGAAGCTAGCTATATAAGTCAGCTTGTTATGTCAGCTAGCTAGCTAGTTAAGCCAGCTAGTTAAGCCAGCTGGCTAGCTAGTAGTTGGTTAGGTCAGCTAGTTAATTCAGCTTGCTAGCTAGTTAATTCAGCGAGATAAGTCAGCTTGCTAGTCAGTTGCCTAACTGGGTAGATAGCTAATTAAGCCAGCTGGCTAGCTAGGTTGCAAGCTGGTTAAGTCAGCTAATTAAGTCAGCTTGCTAGCTAGTTAATTCAGCGAAATAAGTCAGCTGGCTAGACAGTCGCCTAGGTGGGTAAATAGCTAGTTAAGTCAGTTGGCTA
>NW_006994221.1:0-461 GCF_000164805.1 Carlito syrichta
AGAGCAGTGGTTCAGCCTATAATCCCAGCACTTTGGGAGGCCGAGGTGAGAGGATTACCTAAGCCAGGGGTTCAAGACCAGTCTGGGCAACTTGGTGAGACCTCGTCCCTACAATAAATCAAAAACATAACTGGACATGGTGACACATGCCTGTAGTTCCAGCTACTTGGAAGGCTGAGGCGGAAAGATCGCCTGAGCACAGCAGGTCGAGGCTGCAGTGGCCATGAGCATGCCACTGCAACCTAGCCCAGGCGACAGTGAGACTCCAACAAGAAAGAGAGAGAGAGAGAGAGAAAGAAAGAAAGAAAGAAAGAAAGGAGGGAAGGAGGGAGGGAAGGAAGGAAGGAAGAAAGAAATAAATAAAGGAAAGAAAGAAAGAAAGAAAGAAGGGAGGGAAGGAGGGAGGGAGGGAAGGAAGGAAGGAAGGAAGAAAGAAAGAAAAGAAAGAAAGAAAGAAAAAG
>NW_006994222.1:0-596 GCF_000164805.1 Carlito syrichta
ACTAGTTGACTGAGGAGTTGGGCCACTAGTTAGCTCGGTTAACTAGTTGGCATACTGGTTGGCTGAACTAACTAGTTCGCTGACTTGTTGGCAAATTAGTTAGCTGTCTTAACTAGTCGGCTGACTAGATAGCTGAGCTAACATATCAGCTGACAAGTTGGCCGATTATTCGGCTGATTGGCTGGCTGACTCAACTAGTTGACTGGCTAGTAGGCTGACCAGTTAGCTGACTTAACTAGTCAGCCTGCGAGTGAGCCAAGTGAGCTGAATTAACTAGTCTGTTGGTGAGTGAGCTGACATGTCAGCTGACTTTACTAGTCGGCCACTAAGTGAACCTACTGGTCAGCTGACTTAACTAGTCGGCCAGAATGTGAGCTCATTGGTCAGCTGAATTTAGTTGGCTGGCTTAACTAGTTAGCTAGCTGACTTAACTACCTGAATTAAATAGTTAGCTAACTATTTAGCTAGCTATTTGGTAAACGCATTAACTAGCTGTCTTAATTAGTTAGGTAACGAGTTAGCTAGGTGACAACTTGTTGATGGATGATGCGGATGACTACTTATCTGGTTTAACACGTTGGCTGACTACTCGGCTG
>NW_006994223.1:0-524 GCF_000164805.1 Carlito syrichta
GTTTATTGTTGTTTTGTTTCTAATTTTTAAAGCCATGATATAACAATGAATCGAATCCATCTCACGGTCAACTAAAACATTTAGATCAATTTTATACAAATGAGTTGTAAATAAAAGTATAAATTTTATTAACTTTATATTTATTGCTTAGATTTCATTTCTTAGTTCATTATTAAGCCTGATACTATTTAATCTCTTCTCATGGGTAAAATGTTTAACATGGTAAATTCTAAATGGGGACTCGCTGCCATTTGTGAAGTATTTGCCAAGTGCTAGACACAGTGCAAAGGGCCCTATGCATACCACACACAAGTAGGTTATTATTATTTACATTTCACAAATGAGAAAACTAAGGTACAGAAAGTTTCGGCAATTCGTTCAGGGTCAATCAGCCAGCAACAGAGCCAGGCTTTAAGATGAGCTCCTCCACCCTTACCTGTCCGACGACCACTTACATACCTAAACCTGAATTTTATTCCACATCTTTAAAATTAAAAAATAAAAATATTAATTAATTAATTAAA
>NW_006994224.1:0-450 GCF_000164805.1 Carlito syrichta
GGCACTGAAGTGGTGAGGCAAACCCGGGAGCCAGCAGTCTCTCCTGCTGCAGTGGTGATGGAGAGCCTGGGGCGGTAGTCTCTCCCCACCACTTCTTCACAGGAAAACTTTTGTTGGTTTTTTGAAAAAGATGGTACTTGTCTTCTGTGACCTGGAAAGAGCCAGGGACCAAGCAGAGAAGTTGCAGCACCAGCTGTTGCACAAGGGCCCTGGCCACTTGCTCACAAGCCCCCACTTAGTGTTTCCCAGCATTTTCTTCCCAGGAAGGGTTTTGCTGACTTTGTTTAATTGTGCTCGGTTGCTACATCCCAGGAATTGCTAGGGTCTAAGCCCAGCAGCTTTGGCACCAGCTGCTGCACCAGAAGAGCCTTGGCTGCTAACTCCCTAGCTCTCACTCAGTCAGTCACTCACACGCCCACTCACTCACCAGCACGTACACAAAATTTTCCA
>NW_006994225.1:0-444 GCF_000164805.1 Carlito syrichta
ACCAGAAAGTCAATGAAACAAAAAGCTAGATCTTTGAAAGAATAAACGAGATTGATGGTTTCCTAGCTAGACTGAGCAAGAAAATGAAAAAACGCAAATAAACACAATCAGAAACACAAAAGATGATGTCATAACTAACCCTGAAGAAATACAAAAGATTATCAGAGACTACTATGTACACTTGTACAGAAACAAACTTGAAAACCTAAAGAAAATGGAGGACTTTCTGACATCACACAACCTTCCCAAGTTGAAACAAGAAGAAATCAAGACCCTAAATAGGCCAATGACAATCAAGGAAATTGATTATGTCATAAGAAAACTACCTACAAAAAAAAAGCCCTGGACCACATGGCTTTCCAGCAGAATTCAGCAAAATATACAAGGAGGAACTGATATCAACTTTATTGAAAGTATTCCAGGGGATGGGAACAAGATGGTAAT
>NW_006994226.1:0-441 GCF_000164805.1 Carlito syrichta
GTGTTCATGCAAAATCTTAATATATTAAGGAAGGATATATCTATTTTTAAACAATGCATTTGTGACAGTTTCAAATGTCTAGAATATATTTTTTCTAAACTCTACAAATTCTGATGAAAATATTCCTAAATTGTTCTATTTGATTCTTAAGAAGCACAGAAAATACACTACCACTGCTTTATAGTCTTTTAGACAGCGTAATTATTGACTACATGTTTTCAGATTGATGATTGTACACTTTATTCCAGATAAAGGTGAATTTTATGTTTTCTGAAATTGCATAGCAGCTTTATTTCATGATGATTGAAAATGTCTGCAACTTTAATACTTATTTAAAAATAGTGTTCTAGCTGCCTAGAAACATTACAAATGGGGCTTAAAAATACATTGATTTATGATTCCCAAATTTTTGGAATCACTGCACATGTTACAGATCATACA
>NW_006994227.1:0-2590 GCF_000164805.1 Carlito syrichta
ATGAAATGGAAAGGAATAGGAAGGTAATGGAATGCAACCTAGAGGAGTGGAATGAAATGGAGGTGAATCAAATGGAGAGGGATGGAATGGAATGAAATAAAATAGAATTGAGGAACGGAATGGAATGGAATGGAGAGGAATGGAATGGAGAGGAATGGAAATTGAGTGTAATGAAATGGAATGAAAGTGTGAGGAAAGGAAAAGAATGAATGGAAAGGAATGAAGAAGAATGGAATGGAACCGAGTGGAATGGAATGGAATGGTATCAAGAGCAATGGAATGGAAAGGAATGGAATGGAATAGAATGAAGTGGAAAGAAATGGAATAAAGTGCGACGGAATGGAGTGGAAATGATGGAATAGAGAGGAATTAAATCGAGTGGAGGGGAGTGAAATGGAATAGAGTGGAATGGAATGGAATAGAATGTAATCGAGTGATGAGGAATGGAATGGACAGAAATGAAATAGAAAGAAATTGAATTGCAAGAAATGGAATGCAATGGAATGTAGAGGAATGAAGTGGAAAGGTATACAATGGAAAGGAATGGAGAGGAATGGCATAAAATGGAATGGAGTGGAGTGGAATGGAATGGAAAGGATAGGAATGGAATGGAATGGAAAGGAATAGAGTGGAATAGAATTGAATCGAATGGAATGGAGGGACATTGAATAAAATGGAATGAAAAGGCATGGAATGAAGTGGAATGGAATGGAGTGGAATTGAATGAATGGAATGGAGAGAAATGGAATTGAATGGAATGGAGAGTAAAGAAATGTAAAGTGATCGAAGAGAATTTAGAGAAATGGAATGGAGAGTAATGGTTGGAGAAAATGGAATGGAATGGAGAGGATTGGAATGGAGAGGGATGGGATGGAGTGTAATGGAATGGAATGGAAGGGTGAGGAATGGAAAATAATGGAATCGAGAGGAATGGAACAGAATCGAGTGAAATGGAATGGAATGGAATCGTATCAAGAACAATGTGATGGAAAGGAATGGAATAGAATAAAATGAAGTGGAAATAAATGGAATAGAGTGCGAAGGAAATGATGGAATATAGAGGAATTAAATGGAGTGGAAGGGAATGAAATGAAATGGAGAGGAATGGAATGGAATAGAATGCAATGGAATGATGAGGCATGGAATGGAGAGAAATGGAATTGAGAGAAATGGAACAGAAAAGAATGGAATGTAGAGGAATGCGGTGGAAAGGTATACAATGGAAAGGAATGGAGAGGAATGGCATGGAATGGAATAAAGTGGAAAGGAATGGAATGGAAAGGATAGGAATGGAATGGAATGAAATGGAATGGGACGGAATTGAATCAAACGGAATGGAGAGAAATGGAATAAAATTGAATCGAATGGAATGGAGTGGAATCAAATGGAATGGAATGGAATGGAGAGGAATGGAATCGAATGGAATGAAGAGGAATGGGATGGAGAGTAATGGAATGTTAAGAGATCAAACGGATTTAGAGAAATGGAATGGAATGGAGAAGATTGTTATGGAGAGGAGTGAATTGGAATGGAATGCAGAGGAGGCAAAGGGAATGGGATGGTTAGGAATGGAATGGAGAGGAATGGAATGGAGTGGAATGGAATCGAATGTAGAGGCAACCAATGGCAAACAATGGAGAGGAATTGAAAAAGATGGAATGTTATTTAGAAGAATGGAAAGAAAACGATTGAGATGGAGAGAATAGAAATGGAATGGATTACAGAAGAGTGGAGTGGAATGGAGAGACAAACTGTAATGGAGAGGAAGGGAATGGAGAAGAGTGGAATAGAATGGAATGGAATGGATAGGAATGGAGTGGAATGGAATGAAATGGAGAGGAATGAGATGGAAATGAAAGGAATGGAGGGGAATGAAATAGAGTCAAATGGAATGGAAAGGAATGGAATGGAATGGAGAGGAGTGGTATCACATGGAATGGAATGGTGTCGAGAGAAATTGAATGGAAAGCAATGGAATATGGTGGAATGCAATGAAATGGAAAGGAATGGAATGGGTAGGGATGGAATGGAAGGGAATGGAATGGAAAGGAATGGAATGGAGTGGAATGGAATTGAATCGAATGGAATGGAGAGAAATGGAATAAAATTGAATGGAAAGGAATGGAATGGAGTGGAATCAAATGAATGGAATGGAGAGGAATGGAAGGGAGAGTAAAGGAATGTAAAGAGATGGAATTTAGAGAAATGGAATTGAGAGGAATGCAATGGAGAGGAATAATTGGAATCCAATGCAGAGGAGGCAAATGGACTGAATGTTTAGGAATGGAATGGAGACGAATGGAATGGAGTGGAATGGAATACTCGAAGAATCCAATGGTAAGAAATGGAAAGGAAGGAAAAAGATGTAATGTTATTTAGAGGAATGGAGTGGAAACGAATGTACTGGAGAGAAAAAAATGGAATGGGCTGCAGAAGAGTGAAGTGGAATGGAGAGATATGGAATGTAATGGAGAGGAAGTGAATGGAGAAGAGTGGAGTGGAATGGAATGGAATGGAAAGGAATGGTAAGGAATGGAATGGAATAGAATGGAATTTAAAGGAATGAGATAGAATTGAAAGGAATGGAGAG
>NW_006994228.1:0-462 GCF_000164805.1 Carlito syrichta
ATATATAATATATAATATATATATACTATATATATATTAGTATGGAGATGAGGTCTTGATACGTTGTCCAGACTGGTCTCAAACTCCTCAGTCCAAACACTCCTCCTACCTCCACCTCCAAAAGACCTGGGATTACAGTTGTCAGCTACTGCACCTGGGCTGTTAAACATACTTGAACACAATGCAAAGATTTCAAATATTTTATTCAGTAATAATACAACAAAAACATTATTGTTTAAATGTTCTTTGCAAGACTGCATCGTGTGTGTGTGTGTGTGTGTGTGTGTGTGTGTGTGTTTGTGTGTGTATGCTTGTATATATGCATTTTTCTCTTTTTTTTTTAGGTTAGGCCTCCAAATATGTTAGGTCTGTGAACCTGTGTACTAAGCCAGTATCATGAGTAAGATGCAAATAATTGTACAGACTTTTGATTGAACAACATGTGTTATTTAGAAAATACTT
>NW_006994229.1:0-6345 GCF_000164805.1 Carlito syrichta
AATGCACATATTATCATAATGGATAGTGCTTGAATCAGTGAATATATCACTGTTTATTTACTATAAGAGTTTTTTTTCAGTTTCTGAGTGCTAAAAATAAATATCCTAATATGCTTGGAGATATAGTCATCCAATTACATTTTGTTATCTTACTTATCACAACATCTAACTTGAACAAGATGAACATTAGACAATTTTTCTGGATACATCAGATAATTGATGTTTTAATAAAAACAAAAATAAAAAAAAAACTGGAGATAGGCAAAGAATTGGAAAGAGAAACAGGAGCAGAATATGACAGTTATCACCAAGTGTAATGTGAGCTAGTAAATTATTTAATTAGACACATCATTATATTTCTACACGTTGTATGCAGTACAGAGTTAGACTTGAAATTCTCAGAGGACATTTAGTTGAGTGCTTTTATTGCCATTGAATCTTTTCTACCAGAATTATGGAAACATCACAAAGGGCACACTGTTTACTCCTGAGATGATTCTGTCTGGGAAAGATGTCCGGACCATCTGGAGTTATCGAGGTACCTGAAAGAGGGAGTGGAGACTAAAAGGAATACAAGACTCCTTTAGCTGCAAAGGGAGGGCACCGGGGCTAGTCCCCGAGTGACCCCGATTCTCTTTATTCCAAATTTTATATATAAGCACAATACAATCAGGCATTCAAACTTCCCCAATCTTCAACATTAACTTCCCCTCTATCAAGAAGTGTCTGTACCCAGACTCAGACTATTCTGCCAACATTTCATATTAGTTTTGTCCTTGGCCCGCACTTTCTGTACTTTGAAAGACACGTACTATTCTTATCTGAACTCTGCTTTTCTACGTAGACAGTTTCATGTTTTAACTATTTAGTCCCCAACATTTCCCCCTTCTTTATTTATTTTTGTGGCATAAGGTTATGTTGGCTCCTGTGTTAGGTTGTTCTCGCTTCACCTTGGTTGTTACCCGTCATCGGCTTATTCCCTCTCTACGTGGGGAATGCCTGTCTTAGGTTCATACCAGGTGGCTGGAATCTTACCCATCATTGAATACCAAGACTTCTTTCTTATACCACATGTTCAATGGGGCGTAGTGTTTGTTGTAGCTTTATCATATGCAAATCTCTTTGCACCGTTATTATAGAAGTACAGATAGATCTTATAATGCATCATCCAAGACAAAACAATAACAGGCCAACAATGCGTACTGCAATTATTGGGGTCAGTCATTTCCATAATGCCTGAATTGGAGATCTAATAAGGTTTTGAATTTTATCGAATATGTCTTTAGCCATATCCATAGGGAGCACATCTATATGTGCTTGACTTAATGCCAATATTTCTTCATGAAGTTTTTGTAAATCTAAGGATTCATTGCTACTCTCACATAATCCTTCCAAATGGTGTTTTACTTTCTGCCAGTCACTGGAATTGCCCTGGTAAGATTTGGTAGTTACACAAATCCATTGATGCACTGCATGACATTTGATTCTGCTATGGGTGTGCACAGTGTCTACACGGTCCCCCAAATTGGTGACAACTTCAAACAATAATTGTAACTTTTGTTCCATTTTAAAATCTATCTTTTCCTGAGTTCCCATCATCTGGGAAACGTTACTAGTAAGGTTGTTAACGAAATTAGCTGATTGTATGGACATTGTGGGGCTTGCAGCTGCAGCTGCTGTAGATGTAGTCATGGTTATTAAAACCAATATACCTAAAACTATCAACCCTATACCCCTTTTTTGTACAGATAACATGTTTCTTAAATGTTGTAGTACACTGTACCCTTTGTCTTCACACCAAGGGATAGTAAAATCCACAGGTAAAAACACAAAAGGGGGCTGATGAACCAATACTACCACAATGTGCTCATCAGTTAAACAATGTAAACAGTTACTCAAATTACAATTTGTACAATTCATAATAGAAGTCGTATTGTAGTCCGGATTAGGGGTAATGTTAAACACACCAGAAGTCATATTGCCTATTAAAAACAAATTAACAGATGTAAGACAAATAGAAGTTCTGTTACATTCTGTGGTATTACCAACAGTGTCATTCAATCTTTGTATAGCCTAGTCAAATTTCTGAGAGACAAGGTCAGAGATGTTATAACATCCTTTAATTCTGGCATTAGTGTTCTCCTTTTGGAAGCAGAATGGAAACCCACGACCCATCCCTGTAAAGTTCCAAGATTTCCAGTCTGAGGTGTCATTATGACTGAATAGCACATCTTTGTTCATATTGGTGACGTGCAGCAATGGTGGTTCCGGAACATAGGCCCAATGAATGGCTGCATCAACGGTCTCCAGGGTCATCAATATGGTAATTGTCGCACTGACGCACCAAACGCTCAGGAAACCAATGCACCCCATCATTATCCTGCGAGAAAACATAAACATGTCCTCATCCCCATATTAATATGGAGTCGGGACCCTTCCGTACACCAGTAAGTGGATCTTTCCATTTTACCTGAGCATAAAAGCTGCTAGTTGTGGGGTGCCATAGGCGATCAGCTGCTGTGGCCCCGTGTGCATCAGCATTCAAAAATTTAAAGTAAATAATGCATGGTTTAATATATTTTGTGGAGTGAAGGAGTACAATTCCCCCTTCTTTATTTTTTGAATTTGCAGCTTCAATGTGCCATGAGCTCTTTCCACAATATCTTGCCCCTGAGGGTTGTAGGGGATCCCAGTTAAATGTGTAATGCGTAGCTGCATACAAAACTGCCGAAAACGCACACTAGTGTAAGCTGTGGCATTATCGGTTTTAATAGTATGAGGAAATCCCAAAACAGCAAAGCAGCGAAGACAATGGGCGATTACAGAAGAAGTGTTTTCTTTGGCAGCTGCAGTGGCCATAATAAACCCAGAAAATGTATTGACGGTAGAGTGGACAAATTTTAATTTTCCAAATGAGGGCACGTGGGTGACATCCATTTGCCATATCTGTCCTGGGACAAGGCCCCTAGGGTTCACCCCAAGGTGAGGTACAGGCAAATGTTGTAAACAAGATGGGCAATTCTTAACTATAAGGCGAGCTGCTTCTCTTGGAATGCAGAATGCTATATGCAATCCAGCACTGTTCTGATGATGGATGGCATGGGAAGCCTGAGCAGCCTCTAAAAGAACTGGATATGTTTGAGATAAGCTGTTATCTGCCATGGCATTACCCATGCTAAGGGGACCAGGCAAAGGTGAATGAGCTCGTATATGAGAGATGTAACATGGAGCAATTCTATAGCATATTTCAGTTTGCAGTTTCAAAAACAATTGTTGTATTACAGAATTTGATTTAGAAATAGCACCGGTCATTTCCAAAATTGGAACAGCATGAGCTATGTATTTACTGTCTGTATATAAATTAAAAGGAATATCATTATAATCATGAAATACTTGTAAAACTGCTTGAAGTTCTACGACCTGAGCCGGAGCAGGTGGGGAATCATAAACAATAGGAAGCTCACTTTTTACCACTGTATATTTTCCTGATGGAGAACCATCAGTAAAGAAAACTCTGGCCCCTCAAGTAGGATGGGGCCGTACAATAACAGGTAAAACAAAAGGATGTAGTTAAAAAATTGTAATAATTTGTGTTGAGGGTAATGATGTATAAACTGTCCGGTATAACCAACTAAAGCTATGGCCCAGGGCATAGAATTTTGCATAAGCATATCCACTTGCTGTGCCGTAAGAGGCAAGTAGATAGATGTAGGCTCCTTTCCAAATAATTGGCGGCTTTTTACACAGGAAGTGTGTACTGTTTGAGCCAGAGCCTCATCATATGGCAATAAAACCTTATAGGGATTAATGGAAGTATGTATCCAATATAAGGGGCCGTCCTGCCATAGAACGGCGGTAGGGGTGATGGCTGTAGGAAATATATATGCAACCCATGGATGTTCATAATTTATAAATTTACGCTGTTGACTATGAATGGCTGTTTCTACTTTGGACAATGCCTGTTTAGCTTGAGGAGTAATCACCCGGGGAGAGGAAGGATCGCGTTCCCCTTTCAAAATGTCAAATAGTGGTTTTAATTCACCTGTAGTAATGGTAAGGGAGGGACAGAGCCAATTTATATCTCCCAACATTTTTTGAAAATCATTTAAGGTTTTTAATTTGTCTGTCCTGATTTGAATTTTCTGTGGTTTAATCTCTCGATTTAGTAAGTAGTGTCCCAAATAAGTATAAGGTGCATGAGTTTGCACCTTTTCTGGAGCAATGAACAAACCTGTGCCTTCTAAAGCTTTCTCCATCTCAGTAAGCTTTCAAAGCTGTACTTGATCAGGTGATGCTAAAAGAATGTCATCCATATAATGAATAATATAAATTTGTGTATATGATTGGCTTATAGGCTATAATATATGTGAAACAAATTTTTGACACAAAGTTGGGCTATTTGCCATGCCCTGGGGAAGAACCTTCCATTGGTAACGTTGCATGGGCTCAGTTAAATTTATAGATGATACGCTAAAAGCAAATCTTTTATAGTCTCCTGAATATAAGGGAATAGAATAAACACAATCTTTCAAATCCATGACAATAACATGAGAAGAATCAGGTATGGCACAAGGGTCAGGAAGCCCTGGTTGTAAGGCTCCCATAGTCTCCATGGTTTTATTTACCTCTCTGAGATCTTGTAGAAGTCTTCATTTTCCTGATTTTTTCTTTATGACAAATATAGGAGAATTTCATGGTGAAGTAGAAGGCTCAATATGACCTGTCTCGAGCTGTTCCTGCACTAACAACTAGGCCGCCTTAATTTTTTCAGAAGTTAAGGGCCATTGATCCACCCATACAGGTTTTGAAGATAACCAAACAATTGGATCTGCAAGGCATGCAGAAGGATTAAGGGCCAGTGCTAAAAATACCCTAAACCTGTTTTATCTTTTTTAATGCTAGTAGGAATATACTGTTTAATGCCTTGATTGTCATGTCCCAATCCTTGAGACGGGAATAGTCCCTGATCCATTAATTGAGAAGTAACATGAGGATTAGAACTATGCAAATAAACTCCCATATGTTTCATTACACCACACCCCCATAAATTATTGGGTAAACTGGGGACCACATATGGTTGGAATATACCTGTGTGTCCTTCAGGATCAGTCCAAGAGAGGTGATTACTGCTTATTTTTGGATTGGTAGTTTGTCCTATACCTTTTAACTGCATCATAGCCTCATGTGTTGGCCAAGCTGGTGGCCAGAAACAGGATGAAATAACTGAGACATCAGCACCAGTGTCAAGCAGTCCTTGAAATTCTTTACCATTAATAGTTAACGTTAGTGTGGGTCATTGCTTTCCCACTTCCTGCACCCAATAGGCATCAGAAGAACTGAAGCCCGAATCATTTCGGACAACCTTTTGACTGGCATGTGAAGTAGAGACTAAGGGTAACAAGATTAATTGGGCTATTCGTTGACCTGCATCAATGACTATTGGTTTCATATTGGCCTGAGTCATGATTTTTATTTCTCCTGTATAATCATGGTCTATAACACCAGGAAAAACAGTGAGTCCTTTCATAGTTGAGCTGGTGGCTGAAGTGGATCAAGCCCTGCAGTAACACTAGGTGGAGGTGGAGGCCACATCTCGGGAGAAGCCGTTGGCTGAATAGGTGCTATTGTCCCGGGCAGAAAGCCGCCTTCTAACCTTTTTTTTTTTTTTTTCATTAATCAGTATTTTTTATTGTGATTTTGTGGGGTACAGTTAAGGGTTAGGTGTACAATGACGTTTCATTCAGGCACCCTGTAGATAAGAAGTGTTTTCCCATCCCCCGACAGATATTTGCTACTGTTAATCCCATCCCCCTCTCCCCCATAGTTTCCCAGTACCATCAGTCATTTTCTCATAGTATTGCATTGGATGTTCAAGGTCCATTATATGAGTGAGAACATGTGATATTCGGATTTTTGTTTTTGTGAGAGGTCACTTAACCTTTTACATACTTGCAATAAGCCCCTCACTTGAGTTGTCAAATCTCTCATCTGCTCAGTGATTTCAGTAAGGCCATTATCGGTTTTGAAATTACTGGGAAGGTTAAAGAGGGATATTTACCTCATGATATTTTAAAGCCTCTTCCTCCAGATCTTCCTCATTAGACTGAGGCAGGGAGGTATTAGATTCCTCAGTGTCAAGTGGGTTATCCACGGGTTTATGACTGGGTTGAGAAGATTTTACATTTTCACTAAACTTTGTAAGCTCAGACCGAGGATCTAGACAATCCCTAACCAAATTCCATAAGCTAAATATTTCTACCGGGACTTGTTGGGAGCCATTTTAACAAATAGCAGCCATTTTAACAATTAGCAGCCATCTTATATAAGCCTTCTTCTTTGTCCTCC
>NW_006994230.1:0-431 GCF_000164805.1 Carlito syrichta
ACCTGAACACAGAAGTGGAATAGTCAGTAAGGTTCCCATCAAAGGGATGTGCCAGTCACTGGGACATGCAAAACAGAAGACAGTATGTCACTGAAGCACCCATAATATTAGAGAGCCAGTCACCAGCACATTCATTATAGAAGAAACTTAAACATGGGGCACTGATTAAAAAATAGGCAACTCACTAGGTTACTGATAACAGAGGAATTTCAGTACAGTCACTAGGCAACCGATCATGTGCCAATCAGGGGGCACCCATTAAAAGGAACGTCTGTCACTAGAGTATCCATTACACAAGAAGGTTAGTCACTTGGGTGCCCATAACAGAACAGAGACAGTCACAAGGACAAAAATCATACAGGAGAGCCAATCACTGGGTCACCCATAATAGAGAATGGTCAGTCATTTGGGTATTCATCACGGAGGAGGGC
>NW_006994231.1:0-718 GCF_000164805.1 Carlito syrichta
TCCAAAAGACCATTGGTGGAGCTCCAAACCACAGATTCATTTTCATCTTACCAGTTTTACAGCAGACTTCCTCTCAAGGGGTATCTTCTTCAACAGATAATTCCGACTCCATCTGAAAAGAAACATAATTGGTGTTCATTAAACAAACACAAACTTAAACAGTTCCAAAACCTTTGTTCCATTTCCCTTTAACAGTTCCAAAACATTTGCTCCATTTCCCTTTAACTCACCTCACATTGTTTTCTTCCTAAGAATTTACTTTCCAAATTGTGTTTTTCATTTTAATTCCACAATGGGTTCACAGCAACATTTTAACAACAGGCACAATTTGTGTTTAGTACACAGCTTATTTCTGCTGTCAGAGCACCCTCATCCCTAGTACTGTTCAATATAGGCTGTTTTGGTGTCTTGAGCTTGAAGCACACCTAGGCTCTCCTTGAGAATCTTGTTCATCTTTTTTTTTTTGAGTTGGAGTCTCAATCTGTTGCCCAGGCTGGAATGCTGGAGTGCAGTGGCATGCACACAGTCACCCAGAATCGACCTGCAGGGGTCCAGCAATCCTCAACCTTCCAAGTAGCTGGAACTTGAGAGAGATTCCAGCACCTGAAGAACACTCCTGCAGCTGAGGAAGAGCCCTAGTCCCGAAGAACTACCCCTTCACATGAAAAAGAATCCCACCATGTGAGGGAGCATCCCTGAATCTGAGGGAGAAAACCTA
>NW_006994232.1:0-427 GCF_000164805.1 Carlito syrichta
GCCTGGGCAACATAGCATGAGTAGGTTTCTACCAAAAACAAAAACAGAACAACAACAACAGCACACACACACACACAAAAGAACAAAAAACAGTGGTCTCCCATAATTTTTATTTAATACCACTATATGTGAGACCCATTTCTTTCCCCATTAGACAAGGGAGCAGCTCTTCACCTTTGTCAAAAAAAGTATCTTCGTTGTTTACTCAGTCAGAGGGGAGATAGCCAGAGAAAAGCTAGGCAGACAGACAGGGAGGGTCCCCAGGAACAAAGCAGCAAACTGCCCACAGGCCTCTTAGACTGATACACTACCAATGTAAGCAAGTTCCCTCCAAGCCCCACTGGCTGGGGCGAGAAAACACTCACTGCTGGGATTGGAAAACAAACCAATTAGTTCACAGCTAAGGGCCCCTTTTCCTCCCTGTAGC
>NW_006994233.1:0-427 GCF_000164805.1 Carlito syrichta
ATTCCTCTACACTTCATTCCATTCCATTCCCTTACATTTCATTCTATTCCATTTCATTCCTCTCCATTCCATACCATTAAACTCCATTCCATTCCTTCCTCTCCATTCCTTTGCATTCCATTCCATCCCATTCCATTCCCTTATTCTCCTTTCAAATCCTTTCCATTCCATTCCCTTCCATTCCAATCCTCTTCTTCCATTCCATTCCATTCTTCTCCATTCCATTTCTATCCATTCCATTTCATTCCATTTTTCTCCATTCCATTCCATTCCAATTCATTCCTCTCCATTTCATTCCTATCCATTTCATTCCACTCCACTCCACTCCATTACATTCCACTCCATTCCATTAAATTCCATTTCCTCCATCCATTCAACTCCATTCCATTCCATTCCTCTCAATTCCATTCCATTACTCTTTATATTA
>NW_006994234.1:0-424 GCF_000164805.1 Carlito syrichta
TAGGCTTCTTCTATAATTGGTGTCCCAGTGACTTGTCCTTCTCTGTGATGTTTGTTCCAGCTAATGGTCTACTTCTGTGATTAGTGTCACAGGACTGGGTCTCCTCTGTATTGCTGCCAGAGTGACTGGCCCTTCTCTACTATATGTGCCCTAATACTGTGCCTCCACTGTGTTTGGTGTCAAATGATGGCCCACCTTCATAATTTATTCCCCAGTGACCTGTCCTACTCTGTGATAGGTGGTCCAATTACTGAGTGTTCTACATTGGGGGTGTCCCAGTGATTGACCCTCTTTATTGATGAAATTACCAGTGAATGAGTCCCCAGCATGTGTGTCTCAGTAATTGTGCCTCCCCTATGACTGATGCCCCAGTGACTGACCTTCATATATCATGATTGCTGCAGTGACTAGCACTCATCTGTGA
>NW_006994235.1:0-421 GCF_000164805.1 Carlito syrichta
ACAGATGAGTGCTAGTCACTGCAGCAATCATGATATATGAAGGTCAGTCACTGGGGCACCAGTCATAGGGGAGGCACAATTACTGAGGCACACATGCTGGGGACTCATTCACTGGTAATTTCATCACTAAAGAAGGTCAATCACTGGGACACCCCCAATGTAGAAAGCTCAGTAATTGGACCACCTATCACAGAGAAGGACAGGTCACTGGGGAAGAAATTATGAAGGTGGGCCATCATTTGACACCAAACACAGTGGAGGCACAGTCATTAGGGCACACATAGTAGAGAAGGGCCAGTCACTTTGGCAGCAATACAGAGGAGACCCAGTCCTGTGACAACAATCACAGAAGTAGACCATGAACTGGAACAAACATCACAGAGAAGGACAAGTCACTGGGACACCAATTATAGAAGAAGCC
>NW_006994236.1:0-782 GCF_000164805.1 Carlito syrichta
TCTCCATGCAGTGGACAGCTTGGAACATTTGTTTTATTCTTGTGATAGTTTCAGTTTTTGCGTTTAGGTAGTGCTATTTCTTGTTTTGAGGGGTTTTGGAGCTTCAAAGGGAGAAGCTATTGTTCTGCTTCCTAGTCCAAGGCATGGCAGGTCTCCTACCCACCGGTCACAGCAGTCAGGAGGTGACACTGTTGATGTGTCCAAGATTTCACCCATGCAGGAGGTCTTGATGTCAGTTGTAATACTGCTTTCAACAAAGGAAGGAAAAAGGGAAGTGGTTGTTATTTTTCAGTTGGAATTACTTTTCTTGAATGAAACAGATGAGAAATTTTTCTATTTGTATCAAATAAAATAAATCAGTTAAAATACTTCGCATTTTTGAATCACTAGCAGAATGTTTTCTTTGGTTTCTAATCTTAAAGTGACTTAACACTGTCCAAAAGCAAGCTGGGTTCTGTGGTTCATGCTTGTAACCCCAGCATTCTGGGAAGTCAAAGTGAGAGAATTGCTTGAGGCCAAGACTTCAAGATCAGCCTAGGCAATATAACAAAACCCTGTCTCTAAAAAAAAGTTTTTTAATTAGTCAGATGATGGAGTGCACCTGGAGTCTCAGCTACTCAGGAGGCTGAGATGGGAGGATCTCCTGAGCCCAGGAGGTCGAAGCTGCAGTAAGATATTATTGTGTCTATGAACTCCAGCCTGGCTGACAGTGAGAGACCTTGACAAAGAAGGAAGGAAGGAAAGAAGGAAGGAAGGAAGGAAGGAAGGAAGGAAGGAAGGAA
>NW_006994237.1:0-536 GCF_000164805.1 Carlito syrichta
TAAATATCTGTCTGGGGATGGGGAGGCAACTCTTATCAACAATATGCCTGAATGAAGCATATTTGTATACCTAATTCTTAACTGTACCCCATAATATCATAATAAAAAATATTGATTACAAAAAAATAAAGTAACCACTGTGATGCTTTGTTGTATTTCCTTGACTTCCTCCCCTCTATGAATGTTTACATGTGTTGTTACATACACTCACACCTATCCCCCTACACTCCACACACATACACTAAAACAATATTAGAATGAATAATCCAGTTTTTTTTTTAATTGGTGTCTCACTGGCGACACTCACTGTCACTCCAGCATCAACCTGGAAAAGTCCATTCTTTAAAATACTACCCAAATGAAGTTACTGCTAGTATCTTGTTTTGTGTCCTTCCAACTCTTTTTTTATAAATCCATAATTTTTAAAGCTGAAATGTAATGATACTATACATGCTGCTTACACTGGCATGTCAGTCTCTTCAACAGCATTCTTGCTAATGATTAAATGTTATTTAGAAATTATATCATATTGTATA
>NW_006994238.1:0-2546 GCF_000164805.1 Carlito syrichta
ATGAAATGGAGGTGAATCAAATGGAGAGGGATGGAATGGAATGAAATAAAATAGAATTGAAGAACGGAATGGAATGGAATGGAGAGGAATGGAATGGAGAGGGATGGAAATTGAGTGTAATGAAATGGAATGAAAGTGTGAGGAAAGGAAAAGAATGGAATGGAAAGGAATGAAGAAGAATGGAATGGAACCGAGTGGAATGGAATGGAATGGAATGGTATCAAGAGCAATGGAATGGAAAGGAATGGAAAGGAATAGAATGAAGTGGAAAGAAATGGAATAAAGTGCAAAGGAATGGAATGGAAATGATGGAATAGAGAGGAATTAAATCTAGTGGAGGGGAGTGAAATGGAATAGAGTGGATTGGAATGGAATAGAATGTAATCGAGTGATGAGGAATGGAATGGACAGAAATGGAATAGAAAGAAATTGAATTGCAAGAAATGGAATGCAAAGGAATGTAGAGGAATGAAGTGGAAAGGTATACAATGGAAAGGAATGGAGAGGAATGGCATAAAATGGAATGGAGTGGAGTGGAATGGAATGGATAGGATAGGAATGGAATGGAATGGAAAGGAATAGAGTGGAATAGAATTGAATCGAATGGAATGGAGGGACATTGAATAAAATGGAATGAAAAGGCATGGAATGAAGTGGAATGGAATGGAGTGGAATTGAATGAATGGAATGGAGAGAAATGGAATTGAATGGAATGGAGAGTAAAGAAATGTAAAGTGATCGAAGAGAATTTAGAGAAATGGAATGGAGAGTAATGGTTGGAGAAAATGGAATGGAATGGAGAGGATTGGAATGGAGAGGGATGGGATGGAGTGTAATGGAATGGAATGGAAGGGTGAGGAATGGAAAATAATGGAATCGAGAGGAATGGAACAGAATCGAGTGAAATGGAATGGAATGGAATCGTATCAAGAACAATGTGATGGAAAGGAATGGAATAGAATAAAATGAAGTGGAAATAAATGGAATAGAGTGCGAAGGAAATGATGGAATATAGAGGAATTAAATGGAGTGGAAGGGAATGAAATGAAATGGAGAGGAATGGAATGGAATAGAATGCAATGGAATGATGAGGCATGGAATGGAGAGAAATGGAATTGAGAGAAATGGAACAGAAAAGAATGGAATGTAGAGGAATGCGGTGGAAAGGTATACAATGGAAAGGAATGGAGAGGAATGGCATGGAATGGAATAAAGTGGAAAGGAATGGAATGGAAAGGATAGGAATGGAATGGAATGAAATGGAATGGGACGGAATTGAATCAAACGGAATGGAGAGAAATGGAATAAAATTGAATCGAATGGAATGGAGTGGAATCAAATGGAATGGAATGGAATGGAGAGGAATGGAATCGAATGGAATGAAGAGGAATGGGATGGAGAGTAATGGAATGTTAAGAGATCAAACGGATTTAGAGAAATGGAATGGAATGGAGAAGATTGTTATGGAGAGGAGTGAATTGGAATGGAATGCAGAGGAGGCAAAGGGAATGGGATGGTTAGGAATGGAATGGAGAGGAATGGAATGGAGTGGAATGGAATCGAATGTAGAGGCAACCAATGGCAAACAATGGAGAGGAATTGAAAAAGATGGAATGTTATTTAGAAGAATGGAAAGAAAACGATTGAGATGGAGAGAATAGAAATGGAATGGATTACAGAAGAGTGGAGTGGAATGGAGAGACATAAACTGTAATGGAGAGGAAGGGAATGGAGAAGAGTGGAATAGAATGGAATGGAATGGATAGGAATGGAGTGGAATGGAATGAAATGGAGAGGAATGAGATGGAAATGAAAGGAATGGAGGGGAATGAAATAGAGTCAAATGGAATGGAAAGGAATGGAATGGAATGGAGAGGAGTGGTATCACATGGAATGGAATGGTGTCGAGAGAAATTGAATGGAAAGCAATGGAATATGGTGGAATGCAATGAAATGGAAAGGAATGGAATGGGTAGGGATGGAATGGAAGGGAATGGAATGGAAAGGAATGGAATGGAGTGGAATGGAATTGAATCGAATGGAATGGAGAGAAATGGAATAAAATTGAATGGAAAGGAATGGAATGGAGTGGAATCAAATGAATGGAATGGAGAGGAATGGAAGGGAGAGTAAAGGAATGTAAAGAGATGGAATTTAGAGAAATGGAATTGAGTGGAATGCAATGGAGAGGAATAATTGGAATCCAATGCAGAGGAGGCAAATGGACTGAATGTTTAGGAATGGAATGGAGACGAATGGAATGGAGTGGAATGGAATATCGAAGAATCCAATGGTAAGAAATGGAAAGGAAGGAAAAAGATGTAATGTTATTTAGAGGAATGGAGTGGAAACGAATGTACTGGAGAGAAAAAAATGGAATGGGCTGCAGAAGAGTGAAGTGGAATGGAGAGATATGGAATGTAATGGAGAGGAAGTGAATGGAGAAGAGTGGAGTGGAATGGAATGGAATGGAAAGGAATGGTAAGGAATGGAATGGAATAGAATGGAATTTAAAGGAATGAGATAGAATTGAAAGGAATGGAGAG
>NW_006994239.1:0-541 GCF_000164805.1 Carlito syrichta
TAAGAGTAAAATAAAATAAAATAAAATAATTAGCAGACTTAGTGGTTCCTGCCTGTCCTCCCAGCATTTTGGGAGTCCAAAGTGGGAGGATCGCTATCAGACCAGGAGTTTGAGACTAGCCTGGTCATCATAGCAAAACCCTATCTCTAGAAAATCAAAAAATGAAATGGTAAAGTAAAGAAAAATAATAATAATTAGCCAGGTTTCTGCCTGACATCACAGCATTTTGGAGACCAAGACACTAGAATCTCTTGAGGCTGAGACTAGCCTCGACCTCACAGAAAAATCATGTCTCTACAAAATAAAAAAAAGTAAAATAATATAAAATGTTATAAAATGTTATAAAATAAAATAAAACAATAGGCCAGATTTAGCAGTTTATGCCTGGCATCCCAATACTTTGGGAGACTGTGGCAGGAGGATCGCTTGAGGCCAGGAGTTTGAGACTAGCCTGGGCCTCATAGCAATACCCTGTCTCTGCAAAATAAAAAAATTAAAATAGTAAAGTAACATAAAATAAAATAATTAGGGAGACTTAGTG
>NW_006994240.1:0-898 GCF_000164805.1 Carlito syrichta
AACTAGTTAGTTAACGAGGTAGATAGGTGAATAACTTGTGGGCTGACAAGTCGCCGAATACTTAGATTGTTAACAAACTGGCTGCCTACTCGGCTGACTTGTTACCTGCCATAACAAGTCTGCCGACTAGTCAGCCGGCTAGTTAACTGGGTTAACAAGAAGACTGATGAGTTGACCCATTAGTTAGCAATTTTAACAAGTTGCCTGCTCGTTTGCTAACCTAACTAGTTGGTTGAATACTTGGCCAGCAAGTTAGCTGACCTAACTACTCGGCTGACTTGTTAGCTGTGCTAACTTGTCAACTGACAAGTTGGTCAACTAGTCAGACGATTGGTTAGCTCACTTTACTACTTGGATGGTTAGTTGGCAGACCGGTTACCTGACTTAACTATTCGACCAGCACGTGAGCCAACAGGTGAGCAGACTTAATTAGTTGGTGGGCAAGAGAGCGGACTGGTCAGCTGACTTAACTAGGTGGTCAGTGAGTGAGTCGACTTATAAGCTGACTTAAGAAGTCGACTGGTGAGTGAGCCGACTGGTCAGCTGATTTAACTAATCTACCGGTGAGTGAACTGACTGGTTAGCTGACTTTAGTCAGCTGGTGAGTGAGCTGACTGTTCAGAAGACTTAACTATTCAGTCGGTGATTGAGCAGACTGGTGAGCCGAATTAACTAGTTGTTCGTCAAGTGAGCCGAAGGGTGAGATGCCTTAACTAGTCGACCAGCAAGAGAGTCATTGGTGAACTGGCTTAGCTAGGCGGCTGGTGAGTAAGTCGACTAGTTAGCTGTCCGTTTGGCCTATGAGCAAGCCGACGAGTTAGTTGAACTATTGACTGGCGAGTGAGCCGACTAGTTTGCTGACTGGTTGGCAGGTGAGCGAGCAGACTAGTTAGCTGAC
>NW_006994241.1:0-808 GCF_000164805.1 Carlito syrichta
CAGAGTGCAGGGTCACACTAACTGCCACCATGGACTTCAACTGCTGGGCTCAGGCAATCCTCCCACTCGGCCCCCCGAGCGACTGGAACCACAGACCAGCGTCACCATGCCTGTCTAATATTTGGATTTATTTTTGATGACTGAGAAGAGATCTTGCCCCGTGTCCTGGGCTGGTGTTGAACACACAGACGCAGACTGTACACTCACCTGGGCCTCCGTAGGCCTGGGGTGCCAGGCTGAGTGCCTGAGCCCTGCCTGTGATTGTGGTGGTGGTGGAGGTTCGTATTATTGTTCTGAGTATGTATCCCTCTCTATTGCCCAGCCCCAAACTCAGGGGCCAGACTAATCAGCACAGCCTAAACCAGCTGGGCTCTGGTTATCCTCCCACCACAGCCTCCCAAGAGGCCAGAAAGACAGGCCTGCGCCACCACGCTCTGCTTATTTTGTTTTGGCTTCTTGTAGAGACAAGGTCTTGCCAATGTGCCCAGGTTGGTCTCGAACCATGAGTCTCAGCCCATCCTCTCGCCTTGCCCTCCCAGAGCACCAGGATGACAGGTGTGAGTCCCCACACCTAGCCTCCAAACCCCTCTCGGGGCTACTCCCTTCTGATTAACCAGTGTTGGAAGCCAGCCTCAGAGGCCTTCAGTTTGACAAGGTCTGGAAGGCTGAAGACCACAGATTGCAGGACAACTCTGGGCAGCTATTGGCCCTGTTTCTTCTACTCATCTTGTTATGTTCACTGTTGGAGTCTGAAGAGTTGGGAGATGAACAAAAACTAGTAATCCAATAAAAGAATCTATAAGATGAA
>NW_006994242.1:0-395 GCF_000164805.1 Carlito syrichta
AAAAAAAAAAAAAAAAAAAAAGAATTCCTTCCCAGGAGATTAACAATATATTAACAGAAATCCAAAAAGAGCCAACAGCAGCAAATTGCTACATGACAGAAAGTCTGGATTTCAGAGGTTCCATGAGAAAAGATACATAATAATTTGTTCTTTATTTCAGAGACTGGGTATCACTCTGTCACCCAGGCTAGAGGGCTAGAGCGCAGTGGCACAATCATACTCACTGCAGCCTCCAACTCCTGGGCTCAACCAAGCCTCCTGCCTCAGCCTCCCAAGTAGCTGGGACTACAGTCATGTAACTCCATGCCCAGCAAATCTAAACATCTTATTTTAGAGAGAGAGTCTCACTATGTTGCCCAGGCTGGTCTTGACTTCCTGGCCTCAATCCCTCCTGA
>NW_006994243.1:0-1356 GCF_000164805.1 Carlito syrichta
TGGCCACTGCCTGGGCTTTCTTCCCCATCTGCACCCACTTTTAGCTGAGAAACGCCTATTCATCCACCTGGAACACACAGGGAGTGTCTTTCTCGGGCTGCGGCTTGACATGACACCCTGCTCACATCCTCCTCTTCCAGGACGTGGGTCCTCATCACCTGTCCCTATGTTCCCGGAGCCTAGACCTCAGTTCCCCTCGGTTGAATGAACCCGGTGTCCTGTGTCAGTGGCCCTGTGGCCTCACGTCACGCATAAGTCACAGTCAGCGCAGGCATCATCCCCTCTGAGTCAGAGGTAGGGTCCTGTGTCAGGGTGCTTCCAACAGGGTTCCCCAATGAGGCTGTTCACCAATGGCCTGTAGTTGCTAGAGCACAGCCTCTTGCATGGCAGGGCAGGGCCTGGGAACGCATTTCTCATTCTCCCGGGGGTGCTAAGGCTGCTGCTTGATGGGCTGCCATCTTGAAAATGCAGGGGCACTTGAAAAAGTTAACACTTCCCAGTAGGTCCTGTTTTCCCCTTTTAAACAATGAATTGTAGTAGGTAGCATGAAAATGTTTCCAGGCTACAGGGAGGAAAAGGGGCCCTTAGCTGTGAACTAATTGGTTTGTTTTCCAATCCCAGTAGTGAGTGTTTTCTTGCCCCAGCCAGTGGGGCTTGTAGGAAACTTGCTTACATTGGTAGTGTATCAGTCTAAAAGGCCTGGGGGCAGTTTGCTACTTTGTTACTGGGGACCCTCCCTGTCTGTCTGCCTAGCTTTTCTCTGGCTATCTCCCCTCTGACTGAGTAAACAATGAAGATACTTTTTTTGACAAAGGTGAAGAGCTGCTCCCTTGTCCAATGGGGAAAAAAATGGGTCTCAGATATAGTGGTATTAAATAAAAATTACAGGAGACCACTGTTTTTTGTTCCTGTGTGTGTGTGTGTGTGTGTGTGTGTGTTGTTGTTGTTCTGTTTTTGTTTTTGGTAGAAACCTACTCATGCTATGTTGCCCAGGCTGGTCTTGAACTCTCAGCCTCATCAATCCTCTCATGTCAGCCTCCAGAGCAGGTAGGTTTACAGGCATGAGCCACCTCGCCCAGTGGGAAGCCTCTATTTTGGACTGGGCTCCTGTACAAGGCCCTAACAGACCAAACCATATCAAGACAGAGTCACTCGTGTTAAATGCTACATAATTAAACTGAAGCTTCAAGGAAACAGGTAAATTTCAAAACAGACAAGATTTTCCTGAAAACAGGAGATTCCAAACTACCTGAATCAGTATAATAAAGATATTTCCTCTGCTTTAACCCTTACAAAAAGTCATCTGAAAAAACCCGAACTTTTACAATTAGCTTTTTTCCTATTGTTCTGTCTCTT
>NW_006994244.1:0-543 GCF_000164805.1 Carlito syrichta
TTGAGTTGGAGTCTCACTCTGTTGCCCAGGCTGGAGTACAGTGGCACACTCATGACCACCTCAGTGTCGGCCTGCGGGGCTCAGGTGATTCTTCCACCTCAGCCTTCCAAGTAGCTGAACTACAGGTGCATACTACCATGCCCGAATAATCTTTTTTGATTTGTTGTAAAGACAAGGCTCACCAAGTTGCCCAGGCTAGACTTGAACACGTGAGCTCGTGCTGGGATTACAGACTGAGCCACCGAACTCAGCCTGGTTTCTTAGAAATTGCATGCTTTCTGGAATTGAGAATTTTTGTTCTCTACAAAAACAGCTCTTTCCCTTTTGTAAGCTTTTAGAATGTTCTTTTTCTCTTTATGTTACTGAAACATCATGATTTATTTAATTGTATGACTTTTCTATTAATTCTGAACAGCACTTAATACTTCTTCAGTCTGAAGTCATGTTTTCAGTTCTCAATGATTTTCTTCTATTGTTTCCTTTATTATTACTACTCTATCTTTATTTCCTTAAAAAAATTTCTGTAAGATTGATTTTGGAGTA
>NW_006994245.1:0-381 GCF_000164805.1 Carlito syrichta
GCCCTCCCTTTCCCCAAGGAAGCCCTTGGAAGTAGCGAGCATATGGAACCTGGGTAATGAAGTGGGTGGAGGTTTGGCATCCCAGTGGGCACACGCCCCTCCCTCAGGCCCTCCCCCAGGGGAGGGCTTGAGGGGCAACTGTGGCCACACTCATGGGGTCCCATGTCATCGGAAGGTAGCGGTCCTCGTGGTGGGTCCTGAGAGGGGTGTGCAGCCTGGGCACAGGGGCTCAGGCCTGTTATCCCAGCATGCTGGGAGGCCGAGGCAAAAGGATGGCCTGGACCCCAGTATCGAGACCAGCCCGGGCATCTTGGTGAGACCGCATCTGTACAAGAAGCCAAAAAAAGAATGGAACATGATGGCGCACGCCTGTTGTCCCAC
>NW_006994246.1:0-381 GCF_000164805.1 Carlito syrichta
CCTGTCTAATCTTTTGATTTATTTTTCATGACCGAGGTGAGGATTTGCCCCGTGTCCCAGGCTGGTGTTGAACCCACACGTCCAGGCCATCCACTCACCTGGGCATCCAAAAAGATGGGATGGCAGGCGGAGCCCCTGATACCAGACTGTGGTTGTGATGATGGTGGTGGTTGGTATTATTGTTCTAAGTCAGAGTCCAGCTCTGTTGCCCAGGCTGGAGTGCACGGGACTGCTCACTGCTACTGAGGCTTCCACCGGATGGGCTCCCACAATCCTCCAGCTGCAGTCTCACTTTTGGAAGGAATGACAGACCTGCGGCAGCAAGCTCAGCTCATGTTTTTGGCTTATTGTAGAGACGAGGTCTCGCCAAGCTGCCTGGGC
>NW_006994247.1:0-512 GCF_000164805.1 Carlito syrichta
GATGGAATGGAATGGAATGATATAGAATGGAATGGAATGGAAAGGAAAGGAATAGAATGGAATTGAGAGGAACGGAATAGATTGCAGAGAAATGGAATGGAGAAGAGGAGAATGGAATGAAATGGAATGGTGAGGAAAGGAAGAGAATGGAATGCAGAGGAATGTGATGGGATGGAATGGAATGGAATGGAAAGGGGAGGAATAGAATGGAAAGGAGAGGAATGGAATGGAAAGGAATGGAGAGGAAAAGAATGGAATGGAATGGAAGGGAATTTTGAGAAATTAAGTGTAATGGAATGCATAGGAATGGAATGGAGTGGAATGGAATGGAAACTAATGGAATGGAGGGGAATGGAAGGGAAAGGAATGCAACGGAATGGAGTGGAGAGAAATGGAATGCAGTGGATTGTAATGTAATGGAATGATATGGAATGCAGAGAAATGGATAGGAGAGGAATTGAATTGAATGGAATTCAAAGGAATGAAAGAATGGAATGAAATGAAATGGAATC
>NW_006994248.1:0-1242 GCF_000164805.1 Carlito syrichta
CAAATCCAAAAGTCTGCTCACACTGAAAGAGATATGCTTCTATATCAGCACTTTCCTCTCCCGCCTGGCCGGGGAAGCAAAGATAGCCTAGTTTCCTGCCCTCAACACAGAGATGCAGAATGCTCAGTGAGTTTGACAGGGATTACGGGACCTACGTGGGACACTGCTCCCACTGTGAAAGAAATGAGGAAAAGGAGGCTTTGGGGTTTTGGCCTTTACACTTTTTCATACTATTTGAATTTTTTCTGCAGTAAGAGCATATAATTTTTGCAGTGAAATCAACAATAAAAAGATCATGGTGTGAGACCTTAGCTCTTGAAGAGTGAGGTTAATATTATGAAGGAACCTTAGTTATTTTAATTTTTTCTGTGTATGTGTTGAAGTCTCACTCTATTGTCAAGCTGGAGTGCAGTGGTACACTCACGATCACCCCGGCTTTGATCTGCTGGGCTCCAGTGATCCTTCTGCCTCAGCCTTCCAAGTAGCCGGAAATACAGGCATGCAATACCACTCCTGGCCTATTTTTTCTACTTCCTTCCTTTCTTTTTTTTAATTTATTGTAAAGATGAGGTCTCGCCAAGTTGCCTGGGCAGGTCTCAAACCCACGGGCTCAGGCAATCCACTCGCCTTAGCCTCCCAAAGTGCTGGGATTACAGGCTGAGCCACCGAGCCCAGCCAGAGCCTTAGTTATTATATATAACCATATAATACAGCTTAAATGACTGGAAAACCAAAGAGGAGGAAAAAAGTAAAATGATGGATAAACACAAAACAATTTGGGAATCCAAGGAAAATGAGGATAAAACTCAAAAGCCCTATTGGTATGCTATTCTAAACAGGGAGACAACAAAATCTTCACTCTCCTTCCAGCAAACATAGACTTGAACACAAATGCAGCCTCAACACACCAAGCTCTGAGCTTCTCACCGTAATTGGTTCTCACTGAAAGAGCTGGCGCCCACTCCTCCTGGGAGAGAGTCACAGTCCCGGCCCGTAGGTGCTCAGGCACCTAAAAGAGCGCAGGACCTCCTTCATCCCCAAGGCCTCGAGAACACTTCCATAGAAGACTCACGGGATAAAAGGGCGCAGATGGGGCTGCTGAGAACACATCAGGGGCAGTGATCCAAAAGAGTTGGACACACAGTTGTTGAGCGGTGATAGGGAGAACGTTGAGATGGTCCTCAGGATGGAGACAAATTCAGAATTCATGTAAATATTTCTCCAGTTGTGATGCACTTGGCG
>NW_006994249.1:0-489 GCF_000164805.1 Carlito syrichta
AGTTCTGAAAGAGGTTGTGAAGGCCGGGGATGGGGGCTCACGCCTGTCACCCGGTGCTTTGGGAGGCAAAGGTGAGAAGATGGCCTGAGCCCTCAGGATCGAGCCTGCCTGGGCACCTTGGGGAAAGTTTATCTCTACAAAACGCCAAAAAATAAGCCAAGCTTGGTGTCACATACCTGTCATCCCTCCCACTCTGGAGGCTTCAACTGGAGGATAGCCCAGTGCCCAGGTGGTGGAGGCCACAGTGTCCTACAACAGGCCACCACACTATAGCCTTGGTGATAGAACGTGACTGACTCAGCATGATGATACCAACCATCACTGCCACAACCACAGGCCAGACTCGGGCTCAACCTGGTATCCCGGCCATTCAGAGGCCAAGGTGAGTGAACGGCCTGAGTCTGTGGGTTCAAGACCAGTCCTGGACATTGGACAAGACCTCATCTTGGCCAACAAAAATAAATCCAAAGATTAGCTGGGCGTGGTGTC
>NW_006994250.1:0-374 GCF_000164805.1 Carlito syrichta
CACAAATGAAGAAAAACCAAAAGAAGATATGGGTCTCTCCCAGACCCCTGGGAGGGCAGACACTGAGGAAGCTGACTTCGGAATGCAAACAATGAAGAGTCTCCAGAATGAAGGGTCTCAAACTATAAACCTAGATATCAAGACATTAATGGAATTGAGGAGACACAAGAAGAAACTAGGAAGGAGCTGATATTAGAGATAACAGTAATGAAGAATACTGTAAATGAAATAAATAACAAACTGATAAGCATGGAAAACAGAATTACTCAAGCAGAAGAAAAGAATCTCAGAGCTTGAGGACCAAAATATAGAATTAACCCAAACTCTTAAAAACACAAAAAATAAGCTCAAAAAGACAGAACAAAACCTTCAAG
>NW_006994251.1:0-374 GCF_000164805.1 Carlito syrichta
AATTATATAAGAGGCTGCCAAACTGTTCTGCAAAGTTCTTGAACCATTTTACGTTGACACTGCGGGTGTGTTCCACCTCCTTGCAACACTTTGTATTTTCAATTTTGAAAAGCATTTTAGCCATTACATGAGTAATTGTATCTAATTCCTATTTTAACTTGAATTTTCTTGATGACTAATGATGTGGAACATCTTTTTATGTGATTATTGGCTACTCATATAGCTTCTTTTGCAAAGATTTTTTTAAAATCTGTTGCCAGTTTTGGAGGGGAGGAAGCCATTTATCTTTATATTATTGATTGATTGATTGATTGATGATTGATTGAGTTGGAGTCTCACTTTGTTACCCAGATTGGAGTGCAGTGGCATGATCA
>NW_006994251.1:1834-2241 GCF_000164805.1 Carlito syrichta
AATATAGTTTATTTAAAAGTAAATTAGAAAGAGAGAGAGAGAGAGAGAGAGAGAGAGAGAAGATTCACCTTCCCAAGGTGGGGGAGGGTGCCAAAGCCAGGAAGCATGGTGACAGCCATAGCTGGAAGAAGAGCACATGGCCACATCAGAGTTTAGCAAGACAATGGCCGAATTAAGCAAATTCTAATCTCTGCCTCCTCAACTCAGTTGAGAACACAGGAATCTGCTAGGAATGCCTCAATATGGGGGGAATTATATGGGTCATCTCATTTGTATTCCTTCTCTCATAGGTCACAGTCCTTTGTTACCTGATTGACAGTGTTGGAAAATGGCTGTCTTACACATTTCCTCCACTTTTCTAGTTGCTGAAGGAGAACTGTTAATTTGAGTTTTGTTCACTTCATTGT
>NW_006994252.1:0-391 GCF_000164805.1 Carlito syrichta
CCTCTTTGGTGATTCAGTGACTTGGTCTTGTTTTTAAAGGGGGCCCAATTACTAGCTACCGTCTGTGATGTGTGCCTCTGTATCTGACTTCCTGAATGAGTGACCCCAAGACTGGTTCTCTGTGAAGAGCGTTTCAGTAACTATTTTCCTTTGTTCTGGGTGACCTAATGACTGGGCTTCCTCTATGTTGGGTACATAGGTGATTGCCCTTCCTTTGTTATCAGTCACTCATTGACTTGCCCTCCTTCAAATAGGTTCAGTAGTAACTTCTCTGTGATGGGTGACCTCGTGACTAGTCCCCCTCTGTGATTGATGCTCCAATGACTGACTCTCCTCTGCAATACGTGTCCCAGTGAATAATCCACATCTGTGATGGGTACCTCAGTGATTG
>NW_006994253.1:0-23323 GCF_000164805.1 Carlito syrichta
GAGGGTTCCATCTTTCTCAATCGCCTGAAATAGCTTCAGTAGGATTGGAATCAGTTCCTCCTTAAATGTTTTGTAGAATTCTGCTGGAAAGTCATCTGGTCTGGGTCATTTTTTTGTAGGTAGTTTTCTTATTACATAGTCAATTTCCTTGATTGTTATTGGTCTATTTAGGGTCTCAATTTCTTCTTGTTTCAACCTAGGCAGGTTGTGTGATGACAGAAAGTCTTCCATTTCCTTGAGGTTTTCAAGCTTGTTTCCATACAAGTGTACATAGTAGTCTCTGATGATCTTTTGTATTTCTTCAGGGTCAGATGTGACTTCATCTTTTGTGTTTCTGATTGTGCTTATTTGGGTTTTTTCTTTCTTTTTCTTGGTCAGTCTAGCTAGGGCTCCATCGATCGTGTTTATCCTTTTGAAGAACCATCTTTTTGTTTCATTGATTTTTTTGTATTGTCTTTTTGTCTTCCATGTCCTGGATTTGGGCTTTTATTTTGGTGATCCGGATTCTTCTGCTGAAATTAGGGTTTTTGTGATCTTGCCTTTCCAGTTTCCTAAGGTGGCTTATTAGGCTATTAATTTTTGCTCCTTCCAATTTCTTCATGTGTGCTTGTAGGGATATAAATTCTCCTCTTACTACAGTTTTAAGGCATCCCAGGGATTTTGGTAAGTTGTTTCTTCATTTTCATTTGTTTCCAGGTATCTTTTCCAGGTATCATTGATCCAGTAGTTGTTTAGCAACATGCTGTTTAGTGTCCATGTCTTTGTGGGTTTTGAGGGGACCTTGTTGGTGCCAATGTTTATTTTTATTCCACTGTGGTCCAAGAAAGTGCATGGTAGAATTTCAGTCTTTTTAAATTTGCTTATGCTTGATTTATGACTGAGAATGTGGTTGATCTTGGAATATGTCCCATGCAGTGATGAGTAGAATGTATATTCTCTGGTCTTTGGATGTAGTGTTCTGTAGGTATCAATTAAGTCCATTTGGTCCAGAGTTACATTGAGGTTCTGAATCTCATTGCTGATTTTTTGTCCCGATGATCTGTCAAGGGTTGTGAGTGGGGTATTAAAGTTCCCAGTTATGATAGTGTTAGAATCAATATCTTTCTTTAGTTTTCCTAGGAGTTGCTTTATAAAAGTTGGTGCACCTATATTGGGTGCATATATGTTTAGGATAGATATTTCTTGTTGATGGAGTGAGCCTTTTATCATTATGTAGTGGCCCTCTGTATCTTTTTTAATTTTTGATAGCTTAAATGGTATTTTGTCTGAAATTAGTATCGTGACTCCTCCTTTCTTTTGTGTTTCATTCGCCTGGAAATTTGTTTCCCATCCTCTTACTTTGAGTCTGTGCATGTCCTTTCTATTGAGATGGGTCTTGAAGGCAGTATATTGTTGCCTGGTGATATTTTATCCATTTTGCCATTCTATGTCTTTTCAGTGGTGCATTTAGTCCTTTCACATTTAGGCTAATTATTGAAATGTGAGAGTCATCCCTAACATGTAGTTCTTTTAGAGTTGTTCCACTTGGTTTACTGACTTTCTTTTGTTTGGGGGATTGGTTCATATGTATTTTATTCTTTTTCCAGTACTCTTGTGAAAAATGTTGCTCTTTTTCCCCCTTTTCTTCTGTGTTTAGTACTTTCTTAAGTATTTTATGGAGAGATGGTTTGATGGCAGCATAGGTTCTTAGGGATTTGATATCTGGGAAAGATTTTAATTCTCCCTTGCTGATGAAGCTTAATCTGGCAGGGTAGGTTATTCTTGGTTGAAATTGTTTATCTTTTAGGACTTTGAAGATGGGGCTCCAAGTTCTCCTAGCCTGCAGGGTTTCTGTAGATAAATCTGCTGCTATTCTAATTGGTTTTCCATGGTAGGTAATCTGACCTTTTTCTCTTGATGCCTTTAGGATTTTTTCTTTTATGTCTACTTTGTTTAGGCGAATTATTATGTGTCTAGGAGTTGGTTTTCTCATTTGTTGTCTTGCAGGGGTTCTCTGGATCTCTTGTGTTTGAGTTTTTGTATCGTTGATTAGATAAGGGAAGTTTTCTTGAATGATCTCATGGAAGGTTTGTTCCAATGTGGTCTCTGTCTCTTTTTCTGCCTCAGGAGACCAATTACTCTTAGGTTACGCCTCTTGAGGTAACCGCTCATCTCTTGAAGGTTTTTTTCTGTCTTTTTGAGTTTGTTTTCTGTGTTCTTGAGAGTTTGGGTTATTTCTATATTCTGATCCTCAAGCTCTGAGATTCCTTCTTCTGCTTGGGTAATTCTGCTTTCCATGCTTATCAGTTTATTGTTTATTTCATTCACAGTATTCTTTATTACTGTTATCTCAGATATCAGTTTCTTTCTAGTTTCTTCTTGAGTCTCCTCAATTCTTTTTAATCTCTCCATTAATGTCTTGATGTCTAGGGTTGTATTTTGAGACCATTCAGTTGTTTGCATTCCAAAGTCAGTTTTCTCAGTGTCTGCCCTCCCAGGAGTCTGGGAAGGACCCATATTCTTCTTTTGGTTTTTCTTCATTTGTGTAGATTTTTCTCTCTCGTCCCTTAGTGGATCAAGTTTCTGAGATCTAATCTCCAGTGTCTCTCCTCTCTTTCTATTGCAGGCAGTTAGCTTGTTGCCTAGGAGATCTCTGACACGTCACTATTCAACATAGGGGAGGGACTTTGTCTCCTGTTAATGACGTCACTGTGGGAACCAAGGTGGAGCCTCTGCTAGGTGGGCAGGGTGATGTGATGTAAATATGCCTTTAAAATGGCCGAAGTGACTTTTAGGCTTTTAGGGGGCTCCTGTGGTTCTCTAGGTGGGACCAGCTTCACAGCTGGACGCTGGATGTGGGCTGCCTCCAGCCGACTGGGGTGGAGGACAGGGTCAGGCATTTCCTCCTCTGGAGCTGGAAGCCTGCAATTGGCACCTTACGCCAGCTTGGGGTTCTGCCCCCTTACACAGGCTTGTGGTCATGCACGCTGAGTGCCTCAGCCAGGGTGGGTCAGGTGCTTCCGCTCTCCAAAGCTCCAGAGGGCAGGTGGTGGCTCTGGGTCCCTCCCAGGGCACTTTAGCCAGAAATGAGACTGGTATCTATAAGGGGGAGCACTCAGAGCCGGCAGCTTCGTGCAGGGTGCTGGGCTCCATGCTGTGGCTGGAGATGGAGCTGTGATCTGGGATTTGGAATTACCCAGCCAGCCAGAATCACATATAGTGGAGCAGCCGGTCCAGCGGCAATGTCTGGCCCTGCATGGGACCAAAAGTCCCCAAGCCTCATACCAGTGTGGGTGGGGTGCGCGGAGGGGTGCAGGAAGAAAAGTAATAGTCTTTTGGGAAACTCACGTTCGGAGAATTTCAGGGATCCATCTATGCTGTCGCCATCTTGCCGTCCATGTATCTCCTCCATTCCTTTCAATACAAATCCATTTCATTCCTTTCCTCACCATTCTGTTCCACATATTTCAATTCCATTCCATTACATTACTGTTTATTCCATTCCATTCCATCCCTCACCATTCCATTCCACTCAAATCCACTCCATTCCATACCAATCATCTCAATTCCATTCCATTCCACTCAATTCGAATCCATTCCATTCGTCTCCATTCCATTGATTCCTTTCAATTCCTCTTCATTCCATTGATTCCTTTCCATTCCTTTCGATTCCATTCCTCTCCATTCCATTCCATTCCGTTCCTCTCCATTCCAATCAGTTCCATCCACTGCATTCCATTCATTTCCTTTCCATTCTATTACATTGCATTCCACTTTATTCCATTCCATTTTATTCCATTCTATTCCTCTCCATTACTTTCTATTCCATTAGATTGAATTCCATTCCATTCATCTTCTTTCCAATCCATTCCATTCTATTCCTCACCATTCCATTCCAATCAATTCCACTCAATTCCATGCCATTCTATTCCATTTCATTTTTCACAATTGCATTACACTCAATTTCATTCCATTCCATTCCTCTCGATTCCATTCCATTCAACTCATTTCCATTCCATTTCATTCCTTTCTACTCACTTCCATTCCATTCCACCCCAATCCATTCCTCTCCATTCCACTACATTCCATTCCATTCCATTCCATTTCTCTCCATTCCATTCTACTCCATTACATTACATTACATTACAGTCAATTGCTTTCCATTCCATTCATCTCCTTTCCAAACCATTCCATTCTTTTCCATTCCATTCCATTCCTCACCATTCCATTCCACTCCATTCCACTCCATTCCATGCCATTCCACTCCATTCCATTCCACACAATTCCACTACACTCAATTCCATTCCATTCCAATTCAATCCTCTCGATTCCACTCCATTGCACTCTCTTCCATTCCATTCCATTCCACTCACTTCCATTCTATTCCATTCCACTTAAATCCATTCCTCCCCATTCCATTCCATGTCTCTCCATTCCATTCCACTCCATTATGTTCCATTCCATTCAAGTCGATTGCAATCCATTCCATTCTTCTTCTTTCCAATCCATTCCACTCTTTTCCATTCCATCCCATTCCTCACCATTCCATTTCACGCAATTCCATTCCATTCCATTCCATTCCTTTCGTTTCCATTCCATTCCACTCAATTCCATTCCATTCTATTCCATACCCCTCAATTTGTTTCCATTCCATTCCATTCCTTTCAAATCTATTCCTCTCAATTCCACTCCATTCCATTCCATTCCACTCACTTACATTCCATTCCATTCCACTTAAAGCCATTCCTCTCCATTCCATTCCATTACTCTCCATTCCAATCCACTCCATTCCATTCCAATCGATTGCATTTCATTCCATTCTTCTCCTTTCCAATCCATTCCATTTCTCTTCATTCCATTCCAATCTATTCCACTCCACTCTATGCCATTCCATTCTGCACAATTTCATTACACTCAATTCCATTCATTTTCATTCCATTCCTCTCGATTCCATTCGATTCCATGCCATTCCACTCACTTCCATTCCATTCCATTTAAATCCATTCCTCTACATTCCATTCCATAACTCTCCATTCCATTCCACTCCATTCCATTCCATTCCAGTCGATTGTATTCCATTCCATTTTTCTCCTTTCCAATCTATTCCATTCTTTTCCATTCCATTCCATTCCTCACCATTCCATTTCAATCTGTTCCACTCCATTCCATGACATTCCACTCCATTCCACTCCTCACCATTCCATTCCACTCAATTCCATTCCATTCCTTTAGTTTCCTCTCCATTTCCTTCCACTCCACTAACTTCCATTCCATTCCACTCACTTCCATTCCATTCCACTGAAATCCATTCCTCTCCATTCCACTCCATTCCGTTCCAATTAATTCCATTTCTCTCCATTCCACTCCATTCCTCTCCAATAAATTCATTCCATTTCATTCCATTACTTTCCATTCCATTCCAGTCAATTGCATTCCATTCTTCTCCTTTTCAATCCATTCCATTCCTCACCATTCCATTCCAATTCAATCCACTCATTCCAAGCCATTCCACTCCATGCCATTCCTCCCCATTCCATTCCACTCAATTCCATTCCATTCCTCTCAATTCCATTCCACATCACTCACTTCCATTCCATTCCATTCCATTCCACTCACTTCCATTCCATTCCATTCAAATCCATTTGTCTCCATGTCACTCCATTCCATTCCATTACGTTTCTCTCCACTCTACTCCATTCCATTTCATTACGTTTTTCTCAAGTCAGTTCAATTCTATTCCATTCCTTTTCTTACCTTTCCATTCCATTCTATTCCATTCCATTCCTCTCCATTCTATTCCATTCCATTCAATTCCATTGCATTCCCTTCCATTCCATTCCATTCTTTTGCATTCTATTCCATTCCTCTCCATTCCATTCCATCCCATTGCTCTCCATTCATTTCAGACCCTTTCCATTCCATTCCATTCCATTCCTCTCCATTCCATTTCATTCCATTCCATTCTATTTAATTCCTCTCGATTCCATTCCATTACATTCCTCTCGATTCCATTGCATTCCAGTCTTCAACATTCCATTCCACTCAATTCCTCTCCATGATATTTCATTCCTCTCGAATGTCTTCCATTCATTCTATTCCATTCCACTCCATTCCATTTCTCTCCAATTCATTCCATTTCTCACTATTCCATTCCATTGTTCTCCTTTACATTCCTTTCCATTCAATTCCAATCCATTCCTCTCCATTCCTTTCCATTCCATTCCTTTCCATTCCATTTCTATCCATTCCATTCCATTCCATCCGATTCCATTCCTCACCAATCCATTCCATCCGTTCCATTTCGTTACATTCCATTACACTCAATTCCAATCCTTTCCATTCCTTTCTTGTCAATTCCATTCCAATCCATTCCATTCCTTTCAAATCCATTACATCACATTTATTACATTCCTCTCCTTTCCAATCCATTCCATTCTTTTCCATTCCATTGCATTTCTGCCATTCTATTCCAATCCATTCCACTCTATTCCATGCCATTACATTCCATTCCACTCACTTCCATTCCATTCCATTCCACTCATTTCCATTCCATTCAATTCCATTCCACTTAAATCCATTCCTCTCCATTCCATTTCATTTCTCTCCATTCCAATCCACTCTATTCAATTCCATACCATACCAGTCGATTACATTCCATACCATTCTCATTACCAATCCATTCCACACTTTTCCATCCCATTCCATTCCTCACCATTCCATTCCACTCCATTTCATGCAATTCCACTCCATTCCATTCCTCACAGTTCCCTTTCACGCAATTCCATTCCATTCCATTCCTCTCGTTTCCATTCCATTCCACTCACTTCCATTCCTTTCCATTCATATTACTCACCTCCATTCCATTCCACTCAAATCCATATCTCTCCAATCCACGCCATTCCATTCCATTACATTCCCTTCCATTGCATTCCATTCCATTCCATTCTTCTTCAGTCCATTCAATTCTATTACATTCCATTTCTTTCCTTTCCATTCCATTGTATTCCATTCCTTTCCTCTACATTCCATTCCATTCCACTCAATTCCATTGCATTCACTTCCATTCCATTCCATTCCTCTCCATTCCATTCCATTCCATTACTTTACATTCTTCTCCTTTCTGTTGTATTCCATTCCTCTCTGTTCCGTTCCATTCCATTCTATTTCATTCCTCTCAATTCCATTCCATTGCATTCATCTCGATTCCATTCCATTCCATCCCTTGCCTTTCCATTCCACTCAATTCCTCTCCATGTCATTACATTCCTCTCGAATCTATTCCATTCCACTCCATTCCATTTCTCTCCATTCCATTCCATTCGTCATCATTCCATTACACTCATTTCTATTCCATTCCAATCCATTCGATTCCATTCCATTCCATTCCATTGCTCTCCTTTCCATTCCTTTCCTTTCCATTCCTCTTCATTCCTTTCCATTCCAATCCATTCTATTCCATTTCAATCTATTCCATTCCATTTCTATCCATTTCATTCCATTCCATTCCTCTCCAATCCATTCCATTCGTTCCATTTCATTACATCCCATTACACTCAATTCCATTCCTTTCCATTTCTTTCTCATCGATTTTATTGCAATCCATTCCATTCCCTTCACTTCTAATTCATTCCACATTACATTCCTCTCCTCACCATTCCGTTCCACTCAAGCGACTCCATTTCATTCCAATCATCTCGATTCCATTCCATTCCACTCCATTCGAATCCATTCCTTTTGTATTCATTCCATTCCATTCCATTCGTCTGCATTCCATTCCATTCCATTCCTCTCCATTCCATGCCATTCCATTCCCTTCCTCTCCATTCCATTCAGTTCCATTCCACTCCATTCCATTCGTTTCCTTTACATTCCATTCCTCTCCATTTCATTCCGTTCTATTCCATTCAATTCCAATTCCCCTCCATTTCTTTCCATTCCATTCCCTTCAATTCCTTTCCCTTCCATTCCTCTCACATCTAATCCATTGCAATACTTTCCATTCCATCCCATTTCTCACCATTCATTTTCAATTAATTCCCCTCCATTCCATGCCATTCCATTCCTCGCAATTCCATTCCAGTCAATTCCATTCCATTCAATTCCATTCCATTCCTCTCGATTTTATTCCATTCCATTCACTTCCAATCCATTCCATTTCATTCCACTCAATTCCATTCCATTCCATTCCACTCAAATCCATTCCTTTCCACTCAAATCCATTCCATTTCTCTCCATTCCATTCTGCTCCATTCCATTCCATTCCTCTCCAGTGAATTCAATTCCATTTCTTTCCATTCGATTCCATTCTATTCCATTCCATTCCTCTCCAACCCAAACCATTCCATTCCATTGCATTCCTCTCCATTCCTTTCCATTCCATTCTTCTCCATTCCATTCCATTGCATTCCATTCCATTCCATTGCTCTCCACTCAATTCAGACCCTTTCGATTCCATTCCATTCTATTCCTTAACTCTCCTTTCTATTCCATTCCATTCCAATCCATTTAATTTCATTACTCTCGATTCAGTTCCATTGCATTCCTCTCGATTGTATTCCGTCCATTCCTCATCATTCCATTCCACTCACTTCCTCTCCATGTCATTCCATTCCTCTCAAATCTATTCCATTCCATTCCACTCCATTCCATTTCTCTCCATTCCATTCCTCGCCACTCCATTGCACACATTTCAATTCCATTCCATTGCATTCCATTCCACTCCATTCCATTCCATTCCGTGGTCTCCATTCCATTCCCTTCCATTCCTTTCCATTCATTTCCATTCTATATCATTCCTCCTCATTCCTTTCCATTCCATACCATTTCTATCAATGGCATTCATTCCGTTCCATTCCGTTCCATTCCATTCCATTCCATTCCTTTCCAATCCATTCCTTTTTGTTCCATTCCAATCCATTCCATTCCACTCCATTCCATTCCACTCCATTCCATTCCATCCCATTACACTCAATGCCATTCAACTCCATTTCTTTCCTGTCAATTCCTTCCCATTCAATTCCATTCCATTTCATTCTATTCCATTCAATTCCATTTCAATCCATTCCATTCCTTTCCTCACCATTCCATTCCACTCAATTCAATTCCTTTCCATTCCATTTCTGTTGATTCCATTCCATTCCATTCCTCACCATTCCATTCCACTCATATCCATTCCATTCCATTCCATTTATCTAGATTCCATTCCATTCCATTACATTCCTTTCCATTCGAATCTATTCCATTCCACTCCATTCAATTCCATTCAACTTCATTCCATTTCATTCAATTCCGTTCCTCTCTTGTCCATTCAATTCCATTCCATTACATTCCATTCATTTCCTTTCCATTCCATTCCTCTCCCTCCCACACTATTCTATTCCATTCCTCTCCATTCCGTTAAATTCCTCTCCATTATTCCATTTAATTTCATTCCATTCCATTCCATTGCTCTCCATTCCATTCCATGCTGTTCCATTCCATTCCACTCCATTAAATTCCTCTCCTTTCCATTCCATTCTCCTCCTCCCCATTCCATTCATTTTTTTTCCATTCCTTTCCTCTCCATTCCATTCCATTCAATTACTTTCCCTTACACTCCAATACTCACCATTCCATTCCAGTCCATTCCGCTCCATACCTTTCCATTTCATTCCATTTCACTCCATTCCATTACTCTCAATTCCGTTCCATTCCACTCACACCCATTTCGTTCCATTCCATTCCATTCACTAACATTCCTCTCCATTCCACTCCATTTCATTCCATTCCATATTTCTCCAATCAATTTCATTCCATTCAAATCCCTTCCACTCCTCTCCACTCTGTTCAACTCCATTTCATTCCATTCCATTCCTTTCCATTCCATTCCTCTCCATTCCATTCCATTGGATCCATTCCATTTCATTCCATACCATTGCTCTCCACTCAATTCAGTGCCTTTCCATTTCATTCCATTCCATTCCTCTCCTTTCCATTCCATTCCATTCCTTTCCATTCCATGCCATTCCCTTCCATTCCTCGCGATTCCTTTCCAATTCATTCTGCTCTTCAATTCATTCTGCTCAATTCCATTCCATTCCATTCCACTCAACTCCTCTCCACGCCTTTCCTTTACTCTCAATTCTATTCCATTCCATTCCCTTCCACTCCACCTCATTTGAATCCATTCCATTGCTCTCCATTCCACGCCATTCCATTCATTCTTCTCCATTGCATTCTCTTCCATTCCATTCCTCTCTAACAATTCCTTTCCA
Source organism: Carlito syrichta (assembly GCF_000164805.1). Taxonomy (NCBI): domain Eukaryota; kingdom Metazoa; phylum Chordata; class Mammalia; order Primates; family Tarsiidae; genus Carlito; species Carlito syrichta. The sequence goes on from NW_006994253.1 coordinate 10,233, forward strand.
TTCTGTTCCTCTTCTTCCATTTATTTCCATTCCACCCCATTCCGTTCGTTTCCTTTCCATTCCATTCCATTAAATTCCTCTCCTTTCCACTCCATTCTATTCCATTCCATTTCTTTCCATTACATTCCATTCCTCTCCAGTCCAGTCTTTTCCCTTCATTCCATTCCATTCCTCTCCATTCCTTTTTGTTCCATTCCATTCCATTTGTATCCATTCCATTCCATTCTGTTCCATTGAATTCCATTCCTCTCCAATCCATCCCATCCGTTCCAATTCATTGCATCCCATTGCACTCAGTTCTATTCCATTCCATTCCTTTCCTGTCAACTCCATTACAATCCATTCCATTCCTTTCAATACCAATCCATTCCATTCCATCTCTTTCCTCACCATTCCATTCAACTCAATTCAATTCCATTCCATTCCACTACACTCCTGTTGATTCCATTCCATTCCATCCTTCACCTTTCCATTCCACTCAAATCCACTCCATTCCATTCCAATCATCTCGACTCAATTCCATTCCCTTCCATTCCACTCATTTCGAATCCATTCCACTCGTCTCCATTCCATTGATTCCTTTCCATTCCTCTCCATTCCATTCCATTCCATTCCTCTATATTCCATTCCATTCCATTTCATTCCTCCTCATTCCATTCAGTTCCATTGCAGTTCCATTACACTGCTTTCTATTTGTTTCCTTTCCATTCCATTCCATTGCTTTACTCTTCATTTCATTCCATTTTACTCCATATCAGTCCATTCCATTCCTCTCCATTTCATTCCATTCCCTTTGATGGAATTCCATTCCTTTCCTCTCCTTTCCAATCCATTCCATTCTTTTCCATTCCATTCCATTCCTCACCATTCCATTACACTCAATTGCATTCCATTCCACTCCATTCCTGTCGATTACATTCCATTCCACTCACTTCCATTCCATTTCACTCCATTCCACTAACTTCCATTCCATTTCATTCCATTCCACTCAAATCCATTCCTCTCCATTCCACTCCATTCCATTCCATTCCTTTTATCTCCTTTACATTTCACTCTATTCCATTCCATTCCAGATGATTGCATTCCCTTCCATTCTTCTCCTTTCCAATCCATTCCATTCTTTTCCATTCCATTCCATTCCTCAGCATTCCATTCAAATCCATTCCACTCCATTGCATGCCATTCCACTCCATTCCATTTCTCACCATTTCATTCCTCTCAATTCTGTTCCATTCTATTCCATTCCTCTCGATTCCATTCCTCTCCACTCACTTCCATTCCATTCAATTACATTCCACTCACTTCCATTCCATTTCATTCCATTACACTCAAATCCATTCCTCTCCATTCCACTCCATTCCATTCCATTCTTCTCCTGTCCATTCAATTCTACTATATTCCATTTCTCACCTTTCCATTCCATTCTATTCCATTCCATTCTTCTCCATTCCATTCCATTCCATTCTATTTTATTGCATTCCCATCCAATCGATTCCATTCCATTACATTCTATTCCATTCCTCTCCATTTCATTCCATTCCATTCCTTTCCACTCCATTGCTCTCCATTCAATTCAATCCCTTTCCATTCCATTCCATTCCTCTTCATACCATTCGATTCCCTTGTTTTTCATTCCTCTAGATTCCATTCCATTGCATTCCTCTAGATTCCATTCCATTCCATACCTCGCCTTCCATTCCACGCATTTCCTCTCCATGTCATTACCATCCTCTCGAATTTATTCCATTCCATTCTATTCCATTCCACTGCATTCCATTTCTCTCCATTCCAATCCATTCCTCACCATTCCATTACACTCCTTTCCATTCCATTCCAATCCATTGCATTCCTTTCCATTCCATTCCATTGTTCTCCTTTCCATTCCTTTCCATTCCCTTATATTCCATTCCATTCTTCTCCATTCCTTTCCATTCCATTTCTTTCCATTCCATTCCATTCCATTTCTATCCATTCCATTTCTATCCATTCCATTTCATTCAATTCCATTCCTCTCCAATCCATTCCATCCGTTCCATTTCGTTACATCCCATTACACTCAATTCCATTCCTTCCCATTCCTTTCTCGTTGATTCCTTTCCAATTCATTCCATTCCTTTCCATTCCTTTCTCGTCGATTCCATTCCAATTCTTTCCATTCCTTTCATTTCCAATCCATTCCATTTCATTACATTCTTTTCTTCACCATTCCATTCCTCACAGTACAATTCCATTGCACTCCATTCCTGTTGATTCTATTCCATTCCATTCCTCACCATTCCATTCCATTCCTCACCATTCCATTCCATTTCAATCATCTCGATTCCATTCCATTCCTCTCCATTCGTATTCTTTCCTTTCATCTCCATTCCTCTCCATTCCTTTCGTCTCCATTCCACTCCATTCCATTCCTCTCCATTTCATGCCATTCCATTCCATTCCTCTCCATTGATTCAGTTCCATTCCACTCCATTCCATTCATTTCCTCTCCATTCCATGCCATCACATTCCTTTCTATTCCATTCCATTATATTCCAATCCATTCCATTCCATACCATTCTATTCCTCTCCATTCCATTCCATTCCATTCCCTTTGATTGCATTCCATTCCTTTCCTCTGCTTTCCAATACATTGCATTCTTTTCCAGTCCATTCCAATCCATTCCATTCCAATTCATTCCACTCCATTCCATGCCATTCCATTCCATTCCGTTCCTCACAATTCCATTGCACTCAATTCCATTCCATTCCAATCCAATCCTCTCGATTCCGCTCCATTGCACTCTCTTCCATTCCATTCCATTCCACTCACTTCCATTCCATTCCACTCCACTTAAATCCATTCCTCTCCATTCCATTCCATTTATTTCCATTCCATTCCACTCCATTATGTTTCATTCCATTCAAGTCGTTTGCAATCCATTCCATTCTTCTCCTTTCCAATCCATTTCACTCTTTTCCATTACTTTCCATTTCTCACCATTCCATTCCACGCAATTCCATTCCATTTCATTCCATTCCTTTCATTTCCATTCCATTCCACTCACTTCCATTCCATTCCATTCCATACCTCTCAATTCCTTTCCATTCCATTCCATTCCTCTCAAATCCATTCCACTCCATTCCATTCCATTCCATTTCTCTCAATTCCATTCCATTCCATTCCATTCTTCTCCAGTCCATTCAATTTTATTACATTCCGTTTCTTTCCTTTCCATTCCATTCCATTCCTCTCCATTCCATTCTATTTCATAATTCCATTCCATTCAATTCCATTCCATTCCATTCCTCTCCTTTCCTTCCCATTCCATTCTTCTCCATTCCATTCCATTCCATTCTATTTCATTTCTATAGATTCCATTCCATTGCATTCCTCTCGATTCCATTCCATTCCATCCCTCGGCTTTCCATTCCACTTAATTCCTCTCCATGCCTTTACATTCCTCTTGAATCTTTTCCATTCCATTCTATTCCATTCCACTCCGTTCTATTTCTTTCCATTCCATTGCATTCCTCACCATTCAATTAAACTCATTTCCATTTCATTCCAATCTATTGCACTCCATTCCATTCTATTCCATTACTCTCCATTACATTCCTATCCATTCCATTAAATTGCATTCAGTTCCTATCCATTCCTTTCCATTCCATTCCATTTCTATCCATTCCATTCCATTCTGTTTCATTCAATTTCATTCCTCTCCAATCCATTCCATCTGTTCCATTTCATTACATCCCATTACACTCATTAACATTCCTTTCTAGCCTATTTCATTCCAATCCATTCCATTCCTTTCAATTCCAATCCATTCCTTTCCAATCCATTCCTTTCTTCACCATTCCATTCCTCTCACTACTGTTCATTTGCACTCTATTTCTGTTGACTCCATTCCATTGCATTCCTCACCATTCCATTCCACTCAAAGCCACTCCATTCCATTCCAATCATCTCCATTCCATCCCATTCCATTCCTCTCAATTCGAATCCATTCCTTTCGTCTCCATTCCACTCAATTCCATTCCATTCCTCTCCATTCACTTCCATTCCATGCCATTCCATTCCATTCCTCTCCATTCCATTCAGTTCTATTCCACTCCATTCCATCCGTTTCCTTTACATGCCAATCCATTCCATTCAACTTCATTCCATTCCATTCCTCTCCATTCCTCTCCATTCCTTTCCATTCCATTCCCTTCGATTCTATTCCATACCATTCCTCTCATTTTCAATCCATTCCAATCTTTTCCATTCCATTCCATTTCTCACCTTTCCATTCCACTCACTTCCATTCCATTCCATTCCCCTCACTTCCTTTCCATTCCATTCTGTTCCACTCACATCCATTCCTCTCCATTCCACTCCATTCCATTCAATTCAATTCCATTTCTCTCAATTCCATTCCATTCCATTCCTCTCCAGTCCATTCATTTCCATTACATTCCATTTCTTTTCTTTCCATTCCATTCTATACCATCCCATTCCTCTCCATTCCTTTCCATTTCATTCAATTCCATTTCATTCCCTTCCATTACATTCTATTCAATTCCATTCCTCTCCATTCCATTCAATTTCATTCCATTCAATTCCATTCCATTCAATTCCATTCCATTCCATTCCTCTCCTTTCCTTTCCATTCCATTCCTCTCCATTCCATTCAATTTCATTCCATTCAATTCCGTTCCATTCCATTCCTCTCCTTTTCTTTCCATTCCATTCCTCTCCATTCCATTCCATTCCATTCTATTTCATCCCTATCTATTCCATTCCATTGCATTCTTCTCGATTCCATTCCATTCCAACCCTCGCCTTTCCACTCCACTCAATTCCTCTCCATGCCATTACATTCCTCTCGAATCTATTCCATTCCATTCTATTCCATTCAACTCCTTTCCATTTCTCTCCATTCCAATCCATTCCTCACCATTCCATTAAACTCATTTCCATTTCATTCCAATCCATTGCATTTCATTCCAAACCATTCCATTGCTCTCCATTACATTCTCTTTTTTTTTATTTATTTTTTATTATGAAGTTGTGGGGTACAGTTAAGGGTTAGGTATACAATTGCTTTTCATTCAGGCACCCTGTTGATATGGGGTGTTTCCCCGTTCCCAGACAGATATTTGCTACTGTTCCATTCCATTAAATTCCATTCCATTCCTATCCATTTCTTTCCATTCCATTCCATTTCTATCCATTCCATTCCATTCCGTTTCATTCAATGCCATTACTCTCCAATCTATTCCATCTGTTCCATTTCATTACATCCCATTACACTCATTTCCATTCCTTTCTATTCCTTTCTTGTCGATTTTATTACAATCCATTCCATTCCTTTCAATTCCAATCTGTTTCATTCCATTCCATTCCTTTCCTCGCCATTCCATTCCACTCAGTACAATTCCATTGCACTTCATTCCTGTTTATGCCATTCCATTGCATTCCTCAGCATTCCATTCCACTCAAAGCCATTCCATTCCATTCCAGTCATCTCGATTCCATTTCATTCCATTCCACTCCACTCCATTCGAATTCATTCCTTTAATCTCCATTTCACTTCATTCCATTCCTCTCCATTCCCTTCCATTCCATTCCTCTCCATTCCATGCCATTCCATTTCGTTCCTCTCTATTCCATTCAGTTCTATTCCACTTCATTCAGTTCGTTTCTTTTCCATTCCATTCCATTCCGTTCATCTCCATTCCATTCCATTCTCTTCCATTCCATTTCCTTCCATTCCAATCCTCTCCATTCTCTTCTATTCCATTCCCTTCAATTCCATTCCATTCCATTCCTCTCATTTCCAATCCATTCCAATCTTTTCCATTCCATTCCATTTCTCACCATTCCATTTTCTTTCATTCCACTCCATTGCATGCCATTCCATTCCACTCCATTCCTCACCATTCCATTCCACTCAATTCCATTCCATTCAATTCCATTCCATTCCTCTCGATTTCATTCCACTCCATTCCATTTCATTTCATTCCACTCACTTCCATTTCATTCCATTCCATTCCACTCAAATCCATTTCTCTCCATTCCACTCCATTCCAATCCAATCCATTCTATTTCTCTCCATTCTACTCCACTCCATTCCTTTCCATTCCTCTCCAATCAATTCAACTCTCTTTCATTCCATTTCTTTCCATTCTATTCCATTCTATCCCATTCCCTTCCTTTCCATCCCAAACCATTGCATTCCTCTTTATTCCACTCTATTCCATTCCATTTTCTCCATTCATTTCATTCCATTTCTCTTCATTTAATTCAGTCCCTTTTCATTCCACTCCATTCCATTCCATATCTCTACTTTCTATTCCATTTCTATACCATCCATTCCATTCTATTCCATTATTCTCTATTCAATTCCATTGCATTCCTCTCTATTGCATTTCATTCCATTCCATTCCTCGCCATTCCATTCCACTCACTTCCTCTCCATGTCATTGCATTCATCTCGAATTTATTCCATCCCATTCCACTCCATTCCTTTTCTCTCCATTCCATTCCACTCACTTCCTCTCCATGTCATTGCATTCCTCTCGAATTTATTCCATCCCATTCCACTCCATTCCTTTTCTCTCCATTCCATTCCATTCCTTTCCTCTCCATTCCATTACACTCATTTCTATTCCATTCCATTCCTTTCCTTTCCGTGATCTCCATTCAATTCCATTCCTTTCTTTTCCATTCCTTTCAATTCCATTGCATTCCTCCTCATTTCTTTCCATTCCATTCCATTCCATTTCTATCCATTCCATTCATTCCATTCCATTACATTACATTTCATTCCTTTCCAATCTCTTCCATCCCATTCATTCCATTCTTCTCCATTCCATTCCATCTCATTACACTCAACGCCATTCAATTCCTTTTCTTTCCTTTTGATTCCTTTCCGTTCCATTCCATCCATTTCAAAATATTCCATTCCGTTCAATTCCGTTTCAATTCATTCCATTCCATTCCTTTCCTTTCCTCACCATTCCATTCCTCTCAATTCAATTCCTTTCCAATCCATTCGTGTTGATTCCATTCCATTCCATTCCTCATCATTCCATTCCACTCATATCCACTCCATTCCATTCCATTCATCTCGATTCCAATCCATTCCATTCCATTCCATTCGAATCTATTCCATTCCTCTCCATTTCATTCCATTCCATTCCGTTCCTCTCTTTTCCATTCAGTTCCATTCCACTCCATTCCATTTGTTTCCTTTCCATTACATTCCTCTCTCTTCCACTTCATTCTATCCCATTCCATTCCATTTCATTCCTCTCCATTTCATTCCATTTTATTCCATTCCATTTCATTCCGTTCCATTCAATTCCATTCCATTACATTCCTCTCCTTGCCATTCCGTTCTACTCATTTTCATTCCATTCCACTTTTTTCCATTCCCTTCCATTCCATTTTTCTCCATTCCATTCCATTCAATTACATTCCATTCCACTCCATTCCTCACCATTCCATTCCAGTCCATTCTGCTCCATACCATTCCTTTCAACACCATTCCATCCCACTCAATACCATTCCATTCCATTCCATTCCACTCCATTCCATTACTCTCGATTCTGTTCCATTCCACTCACATCCATTTCATTCCATTCCATTCCATTCACTTACATTCCTCTCCATTCCACTCCATTTCATTCCATTCCATTCCATTCAATTCCATATTTCTCCAATCAATTCCATTCCATTCAATTCCCTTCCAGTCCTCTCCACTCGGTTCAATTCCAGTTCATTCCATTTCTTTCCTTTCCATTCCTTTCTATTCCATTCCATTCCTCTCCATTCCATTCCATTCCTTTCCATTTCATTTCATTCCATTCCATTCCATTCTCCCCATGCCATTCCTTTCCATTCCATTCCTCTCCATTCCATTCCATTGGATCCATTCCATTTCATTTCATACCATTTCTCTCCATTCAATTCAGTGCCTTTCCATACCATTCCTCTCCTTTCCATTCCATTCCATTCTTCTCCATTCCATTCCATCCCATTCCATTCTATTCCTCGCGTTTCCATTCCAATCCATTCCTCTCAATTCCGTTTCATTTCATTCCTTTCCTGACTACCAGCTCACCATCCAGCCACTGCTGGATCTGGTGGCTGTTGCCACCCCAGCACTCACACCCTCGCGCATCCTGAAGGGACTGAACGTCTTCAGGAAGAAGTTGGTGGAGTGGGTGAACGGGCATGATATGGTCTTCCTGGCCTCTCTGAGTCTCCCCCCCACCCCCTTGGTGGTGACTGAGGACCAGCTGACACACTGGCACCCACTCTTCAGAGTGGAAGAAGCGCTGGAAGTAGAGCCGGCTGCGCAGCCCTTGCCACCCACCACTGAGCTCACCACTGCCCTAAAGGTACTGGCCCGGGCCTGCAGCCTGATCTTGTCCAGGATGGACAAAACCTTGAGCCAACGGTCCTGTGCTCTGTTGAGCCCAGCAGGCCTTGGTTCCCTGGCCCAGCCCTGATGGCTACCCCGCCCGGCGCCCCAAAGGGGGTGTCCCTGGACCTGCTGGAGCGTGTCCAGGCTAAGGAGACACAGAAGCAGTTGGCACAGATGACTGGCGCCTGGAGCAGGAGCAGCAGCTGTGGCGGCTGCCCGTGCTGGCCTGTGTGCTGCGTGGCATCTTAATTTTATAATGTAGGTATGATCTTTTTGTAAAGTAAATTTTATGCCCAATGGTGTGCTCAATCTGGAGGACTCTTCAAAAATACAAATTTTCTATTTTCTAAAATATAGTTCTAGTTGACATAAAAGGATATCTAGTAACTTTTTATATGTCTCACACCCTATATTCTCTTGTGATGACAAAATTTCTATATTATTGTAGAGTCTTTTTTTTCATTTGTGTTTTTTAACTACTTTCTACAGAGTAGTGTAGAAGACATCAATTAAAAGTAGTGATCAGTACTGAAGAAATTGTCATGGACTTTACTTTTAAAAAGCTGTTATAATTTTTAGGATTTGTTTCTGCTTTGGCCTCTAAATTTAAGAAGCTGTCTTGTATTTATTATTTGAATTTTTTGTTTACTCCTTGTGGGCAGTGATATTTCAAGTGGGAGACATCACCACAATGGATTAGTTTAACTTAGAATAACTTGTTTTAATAATTATATGGAATACCTTTCACAGGCAAAAATCATTACTAACAGAGATCAATAAACCTATGAATGAAAATAAGTTACACGGATATAATCCTCACATGCCTGTAATGTACTTATGTAGTAAAACCTCACATGTACCTTGCAACTCTAAAATGAAATAATTTTTACAAAAAATGCTGAAAAAGGTCAATAGCTAACTGGGTATAGTATCTAAATATTTTCATTTAACTTTTTGGGGCCTTGTAGGTAAAATGAGGTAATGATACATAGAATTAATTTAGAACTTATGTGAGATATTGCAAATAAACATTTTAGTAGCTTATTTGTCACATAAGAGATTGCTGGCAAATATTAGTTCATTCTCCATTGTTTCTTGTCATGTCCACTTGTGTATTTTGAGCTCTCTAAGTGAAGTGACTGTTTCTTATTGATTATCTTATCTAGAACAAAAAAGTGATAGGGAGTAGTTGGTAACTCAATAAATGTTTGTCTAATAATTGGATTTCATACCAGGCCTATAGAGGCAGTCATAGATGTGAGTATGTTTGTTGCATACCACAGTGTCCTCACTTATTATTCTCTATGTTTGTTCATGAACTTTTTTGGAACAATATTTTATTTTTGATAAAGAAAATAAGGAGTTATTTTTATTTTTTGAATTATTATTTTGAATTATTTTCAAGTTATTACTTGAGTAACTTAATCAACATCTCTATCAATATCTATATTTATTTTTCTCTATCTCCATATATCTACACTACTTATACCTTTTTCTGTATCTTTCTATATCTATATGTATATATGTGCAGTGTGTAAGTATATTTTAAACAACTAGGTCACTGAAAGAAAAGTTAAGCTCTAATTTTCAGTGTTTGTTGATTTCTGTGATGTGAATACTTCATCCCTGTACAATTTCAACATACCAACATGATGTTGCTGAGTGTGAAGTCAGGAGATGTGTAGTGGTATATTATTATATAGCATTTTTTCCTCCAGATATAAAGATGCAAATAACCTCACAAGTGTAGATAATAGTAACGTGCAGCAAAATAATTAAGTGATGCTTTGAGCATTTATTATAGTTGCTTTAATGTAATTTTTAATTCATAAGTATATATAAATTAAATTTAACAAGGGCTATGCTCAGCAGTTGACCCTCAAAATTCCTAAAAATTTAGCATTCAGCTCTTACAAGATGTTGCAAAAACTGATTTCAGCACACCACTTTAATTTCAATTCCCTGTTACTTTTCATTTCCAAAACCAAAATTGACCTTACTTTAACTATTTTTCTGCTTCTTTTCTTAGGTTCTTTAAATTCTCAGTGTTTCATATGTCTCTACTGTGAATATTCATAAGTAGAAACTTATAAAACAAGGAATTTGCCTTTTGTTTGTGCATTTGAAATTGTATACACTGCTTGAATAATTATAATCTATTGCCAAGGGTCACAAGAGCCAGTCTCCAAATCACAAAAGCACTTTATTACTCTTTGATTCCTTTTTTATCTTTAATGAGGCTGACATAATCCTGTTCATCAAAAATAGACTATATATTAAGCAAAATAAAATAAATAAAAGATTTTGATACATTCTCTGCAAAATTTCTTGGCAGTAATCATTTTACTATTTAGTATTAAATATAATAAATATTTTAAAACAGAGCCTACAAGTACAAAATATAGATGCCACTGTTTTACTTGCAAATAGTATTTATATGATTTCGTTTTTCTAAATTATAATTAAACTAATCTACTCTACCCTTCATCATAGCCTCTGCCACTGTAGTAATAAAGGCCAAGGTGAAGATTCTCACACATTGCAAGAATGCAAAAATAAAGAAACTATGACAAGGTATAAACATGAACATCTTGGGGAGAAGCACTTCTGAAATGGTAGTGTGGAGTGTATGGAGTTCCACACTATCCTCAGCAAAACAACTCTAAATGTTGTTTTGCTGAAACAATCATTGACAGTCTCTGGAAAGTATCTTATGAGAATGAAACAAGTGGAGAAACATTTATTCAAGAAAACCTGTCAAGTCTCAGAACAGCAAGAGTCTATAAAATTTGAGCAACAGCCCGTTACCCTTTCTCCCTAGCTCTATATGACAGAAACTTCATGCTGGGGGGATGTGGCCAAAAGTTGGGGTGCTTCTTCTGCATGATTCTTTCTTTTTATCAGCAGATTCTGCTGTGGCATATCACCATTTTTTGTCAGAGCCAAAGAGATGTGGCTGCTGCTGAATCTCCTAGGCTACTGCACCTACTACAGATCCTTCCTGTCTTAAGTTGTGGTAGGTGCCAAGACCATGAAAACAAGAAAGAATAATCTTTCAACAAACAATGCTTGGAGAACTTGAGATCCAAGTGTAGAATAATGAAGCTGGCCCCTTATCTCACAGTGAGGAAGAATGTGAAAGTTTGGGCAGACAGCTATCTTTTATGCACATACTTGATAATATCTATACTATGAATTACTGATTTTAGTTGGGTTTGGGAGAGATAGGTTCATTTTATATGGTTAGCCTAGTGGCAGGTGTCAAGGGAGGGAATAAATGGACATCCTACAAATACTAGAATCTGGGGCATTCTCACTGTGAAAAAGTATTTTCTGCAAATACATTCCACCATGAGTAAATAAGCCAGAAATTTACAGTAGTATTACAGGATCCATCCTTTCCTTTCTGTAGAAATGGAACCTCTGAATTTTAGTTGAGCTTCAGATAGTATGTTCATGTGACCTTGTTCTGATAATTGGGATATAATCAGAAGTAACGTGTGAAATTTTTAGGAAGACAAGTCATGATCTTACTTTCCTATTTTCCTCATGTTTCCTCACTGCTACTAGCAATGGGGAAGTGATAGCCAGAGTTGGAGTAGCCATCTGGACTACAAAATAGAAGTTACTTGCTGAAGAATATAAATTAATAATATCAATTTTCCATGTTCTTGCTAATCATGAAGTCACTGTACTCAATCTCAACAGTCGCTTCTTCTTTTAAAAAGAAGCAAATTTTATTTTTCTAACATCTGCTATTTTGTATTTTCTGTTATTTGCAGTCAAACTCTAATCATGATGAATAAAAAAAAAGAATATCAAAAACCTGATATTGCCCAAACACTTTATTAGCCACTGACCAGTATGAGGTGAAACAGAGACAATGCCATTTTCACAGAGCTTACCTTCTAGTGGAGAAGGATAGCGAACAGTTCTTTAAGGAATATGATTATGAGTTATAATCATATAATCTATTGAGAGTAAATCTTGATTTTAGGGGTTCTTCTCAATTAAAAGGGAAGGGAAGGCCACTATGAAACAGTGCTATTTGAACTAATAACTGAGATAATAGGCAGACAAATATGTGTACATGGGATGATCTGAATAAAAAAATTCCTGATTGGGGAACAGGAAGCACAAAGGGAGGAATGAACTAAAATTGAAAAAGAAATTTAAAAATGTACTTATATGGTTAGAGTAGAGAGGGAGATGGAAGGAGTAACACTAGGACATGAGGTTAGTGAATAGGGTAAATATCAGACCAAACATTGTTTAATGGCTGCAAGTGAAAGCAAAACCAAAAGCATGTAGGACTTTTGTTCAGCTTCTATTATTTCTCTAACTCATTTTTTCCTTGTATATTTAATTTCTTTTTCCTTTCATCTTTCTTTTCCTCTTTTCATTCATTCAGTCTCCTGTGCAATGTGGTCTACTTTTTTCCAGAATCCAAATTCCAGGTTTGTAGTCTACTATTTTAGCTGTAGTTTTTATATATTCAATTGTATGTGAAAAACTGTCCTACAAGTCTCCCCCCATTATAATTTGCATTACAAATTGCAAACCAGTAATTCTCAATTCAATTTTTGGAAGAGGAAATGGATTGTTTTGAGATTCTCTGAATATAAGTAACATACGGTAGGGGGCAAGATGGCGACGGCATAGGTGAACTGTGAGATTCTCTGAACGTGAGTTCCC
>NW_006994253.1:23612-23845 GCF_000164805.1 Carlito syrichta
ACTTTGGAGCTCTGGAACTCCGGGTCCACCCTGGCTGAGGCACTCAGCATGAGACCCCCAGCCAGAGGACCCAGACAAACGGAGAAAAACAGATCTGCTTAAACTGCCTTGCCATTCTCAGGCAGAGACTTCCATTGCCCCGCCCAGCTCCTAAGGCAACAGTGTGAAACAGGAGACAAAGCCCCACCCCTATGCTGCAACGAAAAACGAAAGGGAGAGGCTGGAATCGGAGA
>NW_006994253.1:24543-26689 GCF_000164805.1 Carlito syrichta
CCTATCAGTACTCCTTAGGGAATCTTTCTTACGTGTCTTTCTTCACTTCTTCCCGATCCTGTGACTGTTTTTCACCTGATAGCTGGTATGTATATCTGTTATCCCTCTCGCACTTCTCTCTTTTGCTCATTTTGACTTATGATTTTATCATTGTAACTGTTGGTTTAGATCACGTTTGTTGTTTACCTTCTGGCTTACACTGTTTCTCGATTTTATTGCCCTGTCTCTGTGTTGCTTCAGTACTCTTTAGTACTATGTAGCTATCAGTACTCTTTCTTACGTGTCTTTCTTCACCTCTTCTCAGCCCTGTGTCTCATTCTCACCTGATAGATGGTATGTTTATCTGTTTTCCCTCTCGCGCTTCTCTCTTTATAACTCCCTATTGACCCCCTCTTCCTCCATTATTTTCCTCTTCTATATGCCCCCTTTTAAAATCTAGGGACCAAGACTGCAAACTGCTGAATAGACAGACTGTAAAGCAGAGGGAAAAGTGAACAAAACCAGAAGACCCTCATAAGGAAGAACAGGTCATTACAGAAGAGAAATAAAAGCAACCCCACCTTCCCTCAAAATAAAATTGAAGAGGGGGAGGGAAAGGGGTAAAGGGAGAAAAACCTACAGAAATGAAGAAAAACCAAAAGAAGAGTATGGGTCTCTCCCAGACGCCTGGGAGAGCAGACACTGAGAAAACTGACTTTGGAATACAAACAATGAAAAGTCCCCAGAATGAAGGGTCTCAAAATGCAAATGTAGATATCAAAACAATAATGGAGAGATTAAAAAGAATTGAGGAGACACAAGAAGAAACTAGGAAGGAGCTGATATCTGAGATAACAGTAATAAAGAATACTGTGAATGAAATAAATAACAAATTGATAAGCATGGAAAGCAGAATTACCCAAGCAGAAGAAAGAATCTCAGAGCTTGAGGACCAAAATATAGAAATAACCCAAACTCTTGAAAACACAGAAAATAAGCTAAAAAAGACAGAACAAAACCTTCAAGAGATGAGTGACTACCTCAAGAGGCCTAACCTAAGAATAATCGGACTCCCTGAGGCAGAAAGAGAAACAGAGACCACATTGGAACAAACTTTCCACGAGATCATTCAAGAAAATTTCCCTTATCTAATCAGTGATACAAAAATTCAAACACAAGAGATTCAGAGAACCCCCGCAAGACAACAAATGAGAAGACCAACTCCTAGACACATAATAATTCGCCTAAATAAAGTAGGCACAAAAGAAAAAATCCTAAAGGCAGCAAGAGAAAAACGCCAGATCACCCACCATGGAAGACCAATCAGAATAGCAGCAGATTTATCTGCAGAAACCCTGCAGGCTAGGAGAACTTGGAGCCCTATCTTCAAAGTCCTAAAGAATAAGCAATTTCAACCAAGAATAACCTACCCAGCCAAGCTAAGCTTCATCAGTGAGGGAGAATTAAATTCTTTCCCAGATATCCAATCCCTAAGAACTCATGCAGCCACAAAACCATCTCTACATGAAACACTTAAGAAAGTACTAAACACAGAAGAAAAGGAAAAAAGAACAACGTTCTTCACAAGAGTACAGGGAAAAGAATAAAATATACACGAACCAACCCCAAAAGCAAATGAAAGACAAAAGAAAAAACCAAGTGGAAGAACAATAACTCAATAAGAAGTCCATGATAGGGATGAACTCTCACATTTCAATAATTAGTCTGAATGTGAATGGACTAAACGCACCACTGAAAGACATAGAATGACAAATGGATAAATATCACCAGGCAACATATACTGCCTTCAGAGACCCATCTCACTAGAAAGGACATACACAGACTCAAAGTAAGAGGATGGGAAACAAATTTTCAGGCGAATGGAACACAAAAAGAAAGGAGGAGTCGCGATCCTAATTTCAGACAAAATACCATTTAAGCTATCAAAAATTAAAAAAGATACAGAGGGCCACTACATAGTGATAAAAGGTTCACTCCATCAACAAGAAATATCTATCCTAAACATATATGCACCCAACATAGGCGCACCAACATTCATAAAGCAACTTCTAGGAAAACTAAAGAAAGACATTGACTCTAACACCATAATAACTGGGGACTTTAATACCCCACTCACAACCTTAGACAGATCATCAGGACAAAAAAG
>NW_006994254.1:0-371 GCF_000164805.1 Carlito syrichta
TAGTTGGCCGACTAGTCGGCAGATTGTATAGCTGACTTAACTAGTTAGCTGACCAAACTTCTCAGCCAACTAATTGGCCGACTAGTTGGCAGATTGGATAGCTGACTTAATTTGTTGTCCGCCTAGTTGATCGACAGGCTAGCTGACTTAAATAGTCTGCCAGGGGGTGAGCCGACAGGTGAACTGACTTAACTAGATGGCCAGCGATTGAGCCGACAGGTCAGCTGACTTAAGTGGTCAGCTAGCGAGTGAGCTGATTGGTCAGCTGACTTAACTAGTTGACATGCAAGTGATCCAAATGGTGAGCTGCCTTAACTAGTCAGCAGGTGAGAGAGCCAACCAGTGAGCTGCCTTATTTAGTTGGCCAGTGA
>NW_006994255.1:0-371 GCF_000164805.1 Carlito syrichta
AAAAAAAAAAAAAAAAAGACAAAGGAACGCACACAGGGAGAATGCGGACAGAGATTTAAGTGGAGATGCGGACAGAGATTTAAGTGATCTTCTGAAGCCCAGGAATGTCAACGGTGGCAAACCACCAGAAGCGAGGTAGGAGAGCATGGAGCAGGTTCTCCGTCACAGTCCTAAGAAAAAAACCCAACCCTGCCGACACCTTGATTCCAGCTTTCTGTTGTTTAAGTCACTCAGTGTGTGGTACTTTGTTATGGCAACCCTAGCAAACGCAGTCCCTAAGCAAAGGTGTGGGGTCACAAAACAGGTTCTCAAAGGCGTGGGGTCGCAAAACAGGTTCTCTGGATCCTTGCCTACCATCACTGAAGCGTGGG
>NW_006994256.1:0-364 GCF_000164805.1 Carlito syrichta
AACCGGAGAGCTGTTGTGGACAGATCTGAAGAGGCTTCTCAGGCCCACGTATAACTCTGGCACCCAAGGGCACTTGGGCATAGCCCTGGAATCTCCCTTCCCACCAAGCCCTGTTCTCTCCACCTATCCAACCCCCCTCCCTCCCACCAACTGACATTCTCCCCTCCTCCCATCACAGACACCTCCTAGCTCAAAGCCAACTCCTCTTTCAATCACTCTGAGCTGAGGGCACTTTTACACAGAGCTGGAGCCCACCAGGGGCCTCTCTTTCCAGGAAGCCTTGTACACTTGTTTAATGCTACCGTCCCGTCTGTAAATTCCTTGAGGATGGGTCATCAAACTTGGAGCAACAGCTTGCCTACAT
>NW_006994257.1:0-358 GCF_000164805.1 Carlito syrichta
AAGTACATATCCTTATTAGAAGTTGACTATATAAATCAGTTGCACTAATTCACAGATATCCTAAGAAGTCTCATTTTTGGCACATGCAAAATATCACAAAATACATCTCTATTTTCTGTGTTAGACATAAGTAGAAATCCAATACACCAGGGTGGCCTGTATTACTTCTTATAATATGGCATATGCCTAAATTTGCAGCCTCATTTTCTACCACTCTCTATGACTCTATCTTACTGGGTCCTAAATGTGATTTAAAAAAAAAAACAAAAACAAGCTAAATGTATTTTGGAAAACGTATAGGTTTTTTTTGACACACAGAGAAAAGAAAATCCAAATCTTTTGTCATGAAGTTACATGC
>NW_006994258.1:0-4447 GCF_000164805.1 Carlito syrichta
GCTTAATTGACTAGTTACCTACCTACATATCGTCCTGGTTTGCCAGCCGACATAACCAGCTGATGTAAAGATTTAGCCAGCTGGCTAGCCAGCAGACTTATCTATCTAGCTATCATTTAAGGCAGCTGGCTGGCCAGCTGAATGAACTAACTGACTTAACTAGCTAGGCTGCTGACTTAACTAGCTGAGTTAACTAGGGAGTTACCTACCTATCCAGCTGACATAACCAGCTGATTTAACTTGCTAGCTACCTAGATAGCTATCATATAGCTAGTTGAAATAACTAGGTGACTTAATTAGCTAGCTTGCTGATATATCTAGCTGACTTAACTAGCTAGCTTCCTAGCTAGTCAGCTGACTTCAGTAGCTGAAATATCTAGTGAGTCAGATGACTGCCCATCTGACTTAACTAGCTTTTAAACAATCTAGCCAGCTTGCTTGACAACTGATTAAACGTGCTGACTTAACTAGCTACCCAGCTGGTTAGCCAACTGAGCAAACTAGTTAATTAAACTAGCTGACCATCTGGGGATCCAGCTGACTTAAATGCCTAGCTACCAAGCTTGCCAGGAGCCTAGCCAGCTGACATAACTAGCTGACTTAATGAAGTAGTAAGCTGGCTAGCCATCAAACTTAACTAGCTATCTACCTAGCTAGACAGCTGAATAGCCAGCTGACTTAACTAGCTGATATAACTAGATAGCCTGATGGGCAGCCAACTGACTTAACTAGCTACCTACCTACATAGCCCACTGGCTTGCCAGCTGACTTAAATACCTAACTTCCAAGCTAACCAGCTGGGCAGTGTACTGACTTAATTAGGTGACTTATCTAGCTAGCCAGCTGGCTAGCCAGATGACTTAACTAGATAGCTACGCTCATAGGCAGCTTGCTAGCCAGCTGATTTAACTAACTAGCAACCAGCTAGCCAGGTGATTAACTAGCTGACTTAACTAGCTGACTACCTAGTTCTCCAGGTAAGTTAACTAGCTCATTTAACTAGCTAGCTACCTATCTAACAAGGTGGTTATTCAACTGACTTAACTATCTGACTTAGTAAGTTAGTCAGCTGGATGGTCAGCTGAATTAACCAGTTAGCAAGCTGGCACAAGTAGCTGACTTAACTAGATAGCCAGCTGACTACCCAAGCTGGCTATTTAAGCTGGCTTGCTAGCCAAGTGGCCAGTTCACTAGCTAGCTAGCCTCTTGCCTAGCCAGCTAGCCAGTCGGGTATCTAGCTAGTTAAGACAGCTGGCTAGCCGTCTAGCCAACAAGGTAGCTAGCTAGTTAAGTCAGATGGCTGGCCAGGTAGCCAGCCAGCTAGTTGATCATCTAGTTGAGTCAGCTAGCTAGCCAGCTAGCTTATTAAGTCAGCTAGCAAGTCAGTTCACTATTCAGCTAGCTAGTTAAGCCAGCTAGCTAGTCAGGTTGCTTGTCAAGTAGCTAGTTTGTCAGCTAGCTAGTCAACTAGCTAGTCAGCTAGATAAATAAGTCAGCTAGACAGCTAACTTGCCAGTTAGCTACCTAGTTACGTCAGCTTGCTAGAGAACTTGATAGCTTGTTTGCTAGCTAGTTATATCAGCTAGATAGCTAGCTAAGTAGTCAAGTAGCTATTTAAGTCAGCTGGCAAATCAGCTAAATAGTTGGCTAACTACTCAGCTAACAACTCAAATAGCTGGTCAGCTATCTAGTGGGCTCACTCGCTTTCCATCAGGTCAGCTAAATATTTGGCTCGCTCGCCTGCCAACTGGTCAGCAAACTAGTTGCCTCGCTCCCCAGTAAAGAGTTCAAATAACTTATCAACTCGCTCACAGACCAACAGGTCAATTAACTAGTCAACTTAATCGCCAGTTGACTAGGTATGTCAGCTCACAGGTCAGCTTACTCACTGGCCAAATAGTTAAAGCAGCTCATACATAGGCTCACTCACCATCCAATGTGTTAAGTAGGCTTATTGGTCAGCTCACTCACCGGCTGACAAGTTAAGTCTAACCAGTCGACTCACTCGCCAGCCAATTTAAATTCACCTGACCAGTCATCCCCCACTGTGTTGGATGAGTTAAGTCAGCTGATCATTCTAATTATCCTACCGTCCGAGTAGTTAAGTCAGCTGACCAATCAACTCACTCACCGGTGAGCTAGTTAATTCAGCTAACCAGTCATCTCACTCGCCAAGTCGACTAGTTAAGTCAGCTAACCTGTCGACTCACTCACCAGCTGACTAGTTAAGTCAGCTTACCGGTTAGCCCACTAGCAGTCCAACTAGTTAAGTTAGCTAACCAATCGTCAAACTATTAGGCCAAATGTCAGTCGACAATTTAGGTCAGCTAACTAATTGACTGGCTAGTTAAGTCAGCTAACTAGTTGGTCAACTACTCAAATGACTATTTAGGACAGCAAATTAATTAGGTAACTAGTTAACAGAGCTAATTAGTTGGCCAACTCGTCAGTCAACTAGTTAACCCAGTTAAATAATCGGCTGACTATTCGGCCAGCATTTTATGGCAGCAAACAAGTCAGCCGAGTAGTCAGACAATGTATTAAACCAGCTAACTAGTCAGCCGACTCGTGAGTCAACAAGTCAAGTCACCTAGATAACTGGCTAACCAACTAGATAATTGAGCTAGATATGTCGTTTACCAACTAGTTTAAACAGTTAGCTAACTGGCTAACCAAATTATTAAGTCAGCTAGATATCTCATTAGCAAACTAGTTAAATCAGTTAGCTAAATCTGCTAGCAAACCAGCTAGCTAACTAATTCAGTTAGCAAAATCAGCTAGCTCATTTGTTAGCTAAATTTAAGTCAGCAATTTAAGTCTGCTTCCGGACTAGTTAGCTAATTAATTAACACAGCTAGTTCTACAGCTAGTTAATCAGTTAACTAACTCTTTAATTCACATAGTTAAGTTTGGTAGCTAACTAGGAAGTCTGCCAGTTAAGTCAGTTAGCCAAGTCAGTATTCTAATATTGTCAGCTGGTTAAGACAGCTAACTAGCTAGTTTACTAACAGATTAAGTTAGCAAGTTGAGTCAGGTAGTTAGCAAGTTAACTAACGTATTAAGTCAGCTGGATGAGTCAGCTAGCTAGCAAGTTAGGAAACGGGTTGGGTCAGCTGGTTGAGTAGGCTAGCTAGCTTGTTAACTAATGAGTTAAGTCAACTGGATGAGTCAGGTAGCTACCTAGCTAGCTAAAGATTTAAGTCATCTGGTTATGTCAGCTAGCTAGCTCATTAGCTAATGAATTAAGAAAGATATTTAAGTCACCTAGCTACCATGTTATATAATGAGTAAGCTAACTAGTTATCTAGCTGGTTAAGTCAGCTAGCTAGCTAGGCAGCTAACTATTGAAGTCAGGTGGCTAGTTAGGTAGCTAGATAGTTAGCTAACTAATTAATTCGGCTGGCTAGCTAGGTAGCTTGCTAGTTTAGTCAGCTAGTTAAGTCAACTGGCTACCCAACTGGCTAGCTAGGTAGCGAGCTAGTTAAGTCAGTTGGCTAACCAGCTGGCTAGCTGGTTAATTCAGCTAGTTAAGAGAGCTGACAAGCCAACTGACAAGGTAGGTAGCTAGCTAATTATTCAGCTAGATAGATACCTAGCTAGCTAGTGATGTCAGTGAGTTAAGTCAGCTGGCTAGCCAACTGTCTATCTGGTTAAGTCAGGTAATTTAGTCAGCTGTCTAGCCAGCTGGATAGTTAGGTAGCTATCTAGATAAGTCAGCATGCTAGACAGCAGGCTAGCAGGTCAAGTTTGCTAGTTAAGTCCGTTGGTTAGCCTGTTGGCTAGGTAAGTAGCTAGATAGTTAAATGAGCTGGCTACCCAGCTTGCTATCTTAAGTCAGCTATGAAATCAAATGGCTAGCAAGTTGGCTAGATAGAGAGCCAGCTAGATGAGTCAGCTGGATAGGTAGCTGAATATCTGTTTAAGTCAGCTAGTTTAGTCAGCTGGCAACCAGCTGTCTAGCTAGTTAAGACAGCTCATTAAATCAGTAGGCTATCCAGCAGGTTAGCTAGTTAAAAAGCTAGTCAAGTCAGATGACTATCCATCTGGACACCTATTTATTTCAGCTAGTTAAATCAGCTGGCTAGCTAGGAGGTTAGATATATAAGTCAGCGAGTTATGTCAGCTAGCTAGCTAGTTAAGACAGCTAGTTAAGTCAGCTGGCTAGCTAGATAGCTAGCTAGGTAGCTAGCTAGTTGGGCCAACTAGTTAATCCAGCTGGCTAGCTAGGTTGCCAGCTGCTTAATTCAGCTAGTTACATCAGCGAGTTAACTCAGTTGGCTAGCCAGTTGCCTAGCTGTGGAGCAAGCTAATTAAGTCCGCTGGCTAGCCAGTTAGATAACTAATTAAGTAACCTTGTTAAGTCAGCTCATTAGCAAGCTGGATACCAAGGTAGGTAGGTAAAGTCACCTGGCAAGACAGCAGGCTACGTAGGTAGCTAGCTAGTTAT
>NW_006994258.1:4805-16184 GCF_000164805.1 Carlito syrichta
TTCTCTACCTAGTTAGGTAGCTGGCTAGTCAGCAGACTTTTACTAGCTGATTTAACTAGCTAGCCAGTTGGCTAGCCAACTGACATTAACAAGTTTGCTACCTACCTAGTCAGCTGGCTGGACAGCTGACTAAAACTAGCTGAGTTAACCAGCTACTCACTTTGCAAGCCAGCTGACTTAACTCACTGACATCACTAGTTAGCCAGGTAGCTATCTAGCTGACTTAACTAGCCAGCTTGCTACGTTGCCAGTTGGCTTGCCAGCTCTCTTATCTAGTTGAATTAACAAGCTAGCCAGCTGACTAGACAACTGACTTAAGTGACTCACTACCAAGCTAGCCAGCTGACTTTACTAGCTGACTTAACTAGCAAATTACCTAGGTAGCCAGCTGACTTAAATAATTAGCTAACTAGCTAGCTACCTAGCTAGCCAGCTGACTTAAGTACTTAGCTAACTACCTAGCTACCTAGCTAACAAGCAGACTTAAATAGTTAGCTGCTTAGCTAGCTAGCTGACTTAACCAGATGGCTACATAGTTAGCTTTCTCGTTATCTAACATGTTACCTAGCTGTCTTAATAATCTGACTTAATTCATTAGCTAATGAGCTAGCTAGCTGACTCAACCAGCTGACTTAACTCGTTAGCTAACAAGCTAGCTAGCTTACTAATCCAGATGACTTAACTGTTTAGCGAACTAGCTAGCTAGCATATTCAAACAAGCTGAATCAACCCGTTTGCTAACTAGCTAACCTGCTGAATCAACCAGCTGACTCAACATGTAAGTTAACTATCTAACTACCTGACTCAACCTGCTGACTTAACCCATTAGCTAATTACCTAGCTAGTTTTATTAACCAGCTAACTAAATTAGAATGCTGACTTAACTAGCTGACAGCTAACTACATAGCTAGCTGACTTAACTGACTGACTTAACGAGTTAGCTAGCTTACTTAACTACCTAAATTAAATAGTTAGCTAAATATTTATCTGGCTGAATAACTAGCTGCGTTAACTAGTTAGCTAACTAATTAGGTAACAGACTTCAGTAGCTGACATAAATAGTTAACCAACCAGTGAGCTAGCTGTCTTAGCTGGCTAGCTGTTTAGCTAGCTCACTTAGCTAGCTGACTTAACTAGTTGACTAACGAGATATCTAGCTGACTTGAGTTGGTTAACGAGTTAGCTAACTGTTTTAATATTTTGTAAATGAGTTAAAAAGCTGTCTTAATTATTTTGGGAAAGAGGTAGCTAGGTGATTTAACTTGTTGGTTGATGATTCGGCCTACTATTTATCTGGTTTAACATATTGGCTGACTACTCAGTCGACATGTTTGCTGGCATAACAAGTCGACGAACTAATTGGCCGACTAGTTAACTGGGTTAATTAGTTGACTGACGAGTTGACCCACAAGTTAGCTCACTTAACTCTTTGGTTGGCTAGTGTTCTTACCTAACTAGTTGGCTAACTAGTCGGCCGATTGTTTAGCTGACGTAAATAGTTGGCCGGCTACAAAGCTGATTGCTTAGCTTACTTAACAAGTAGGCTGGCGAGTAAGCCCACAGGTGAGCTGACTTAACTAGTTGGCTGGTGAAAGAGCCGACTGACCAACTGACTTAACTATTTGGCTGGCAAGTGAGCTGACTGGTCAGCTGATTTAACTAGTCAGCTGGCAAGTGAGCTGACTGGCCAGCCGAGTTTAGTCAGCTAGTCAGGGAGCCGAAAGGTCAGAAGAGTTAACTAGTCAGTCAACAAATGAACTGACTGGTGAGCTGAATTAACTAGTCAGCCGGTGAGTGACCCGACATGTGAGCATCCTTAACTAGTCATCCAGCTTGTGATTTGACTGGTGAGCTGACTTAACTAGTCAACTGGTGAGCAAACCAACTAGTTAACTGATCTGTTGGCCTGCTAGTAAGCTGGCAATTTAGTTGATCTGTTGGCTGGCAAGAGAGCAGACTAATTTGCTGACCAGTTTGCAGGTGAGCGAGCCGACTAATTAGCTTACCTGATGGAAGGTGAGTGAGTCCACTAGTTATCTGACCAGATAGCTGAGTTACTAGGCGACTAGATAGCTAAGTAACTATCTGATTAGCTAGCTGAATTGACTAGCTAGCTGGCAAGAAAACTGTCTCTCTAGCTGACATAACTTGCTAGCAAACAAGTTAACTAACTCTCTAGCTTGCTGACTTAACTAGCCAAGTATCTGTCTACTGGCTAACTGACAACTATCTAGCTGACTAGGTAGCAGTGTAGCTAGCTGACTTTACTAGCTAGTTGACTAGCAATCTGACTAGCTAACTGAATTAACAAGCTAGCTGGATAGTTACCTGACTTGATAGAGGACTTAACTAGCTATCTGGCTAGCTAGCTGATGTATCTACCTGACTAGCTTGTTGGCTGTCTAGCTGGCTAGCCAGCTGAAGTAATAGCTAGCTACCGGGTTGACTAGATGACGAGCCAGTTGGCTTAACTAGCTACCTACCTGGCTTGCTAGCTGGCTAGGCAGATGGCTAGCTAACTAGCTAGCTGACCACTTTGCTAGCAAGCTGGGATAAAAAGCCTGTCCTCCGTCTGGAGAGTAGGACAGTCAGCTGACTTAACTAGCCAGCCAACCTGCTGTTAAGATGACTAGTTAATTGGCTTAACTGGCTGGTCACCTAACTGTCCAGCCTACCAACAAACCGGTTTAACTTGCTAGCCACCTATTTAGGCAGCTGGCTAACCAGCTGACTTAACTAGCTGACTTAACTAGATAGTCATTCGGCTAGCCAGCTGGCTTAAATAGTTAGTCACCTAGCTAACCAGCTGGCTATCCAGCTCACTTAACTTGCTGACTTTCTAGCTAGTCAGCCTGCTAGCTAGCTCACTTAATTAGGTAGCTACCTACCTGGCCAAGTGGCTAGCCAGTGGACTAAACTAACTGACTTAACCAGCTAGATACCTACCTAACCAGTTGACTTAACTAGATGACTTAACTAGCTACCTACCTAGCTAGAAAGGTGAATGGCCAGCTGACTTAACTAGCTGACTTAACTAGCTAGCCAGCTGGATGGCCAGCTGAATTAACTCGCTGATATAACCAGCTAGCCAGCTGGCTAGAGAGCTAACTCAACTAGGTAGCTACCTAGCCAGCCAGCTGGGAAGCCAGCTGAATTAACTAGGTGACATAACTACCTAGCCAGCTGGATAGCCAGCTGACTTAACTAATGTGCTATCCAGATAGCCAGTTTGCTAGCCAGTTGAATTAACCAGTTGGTTTAACCAGGTAGCCAGCTAGCTAGCCAGTTGACTCAACTAATTGACTTAACTAGTTACCCAGCTGTCTAACCAGCTGACTTAACTAACTCTCTACCTAGCTAGATAGCTGGCTAGCCAGCTGATATAACTAGCTGACTTAATTTGGTAGCCATCTGCCTAGCCAACTGACTTAACTAGCTCCCTACCTAACTAGCCAGCTGGCTTCCCAGCTGACTTAACTAGCTGAGGGAAATAGCTGACCTGCTTTCTAGTAAGCTGAATTAACTATCTCTCTATATACCTAGCCAGGGGTCTAGCCAGCAGATTTAACTAGTTGACTTCAGTAGGTATCCAGCTGTTTAGCCAGCTGAGTTAATTAGCAAGCTACATAGCTAGCCAGCTGGCTAACCAACTGACTTAACTAGGAGACTTAAATAGATAGCCAGCAGGCTATACAGCTGACTTAACTATCTAGCTACCTAGCAGGCCAGCAGTCTTGCCAGTTGACTTATCTAGGTGACTTAACTAGCTAGTCAGCTGGCGAGCATGCTGACCTAACTGGCTAGTTACCTAGGTAGCCAGCTGGTTATTCAGCTGACTTAACTAGCTAGCTACCTATGTAGCCTGCTGTCTTGCGAGCTGACTTACCTACCTAGCTACCTAACAAACCAGCTGCCTAGTGAGCTGACTTAACCAGGTTATTTAACTAGCTTGCTCACTGTCTAGTCAGCTGAATTAACTAACTAGCTACCCAGACAGCCAGCTGGCTAGCCAGCTAACTAAACTCGCTGATTATCTAGCTAGCAAGTTGACTAAACTAGATGACTTAACGAGCTACCTACCTAGCTATCCAGCTGGCTTAAATAGCTGAAATACCTAGCTAGTCAGATGGCCAGTCATCTGACTTAACTAGCTTTTTAACTACCTAACCAGCTGGATAGCCAACTGACTTAATGAGTTGACTAGCTAGGCACCTTGTTGCCAGCTGACTTAACTAGCTGACTTAATCAGTTAGTCAGTTGTCTAGCCAGATGATTAGACAAGCTGGCTACCTATCTAGCCAGGCGGCTAGCCAGCTCACTTAACTAGCTGACTTAAGTTTGCAAGCTGGCTACATAGCTCACTTAATTATCTTGCTAACTACCTATCTAGGAAGAGAGCCAGCTGAATTAACTAGGTGCATTGAACAGCTAGCCTGCTGACTAGTATGCTGACTTATCTAGGTAGCTACTTACGTAGTCAGCTGGCTAGACAACTGACTAAACTAGCTGTCTTAACTAGCTAGTCAGATGGCTAGCCAGCTGAATTAACTTGCTGACATCACTAGCTAGCCAGGTAGCTATCTAGCTGACTTAACTATCTAGTTAACTACTTGCAAATTGGCTAACCATTTCTTTTATCTAGCTGAATTAACCAGTTAACCAGCTAGCTAGACAGCTGACTTGACTAGCTTGCTATCAAGCTAGCCAGCTGGCTAGCCAGCTCAATTAACTAGCTGACTGAACTAGCTAACTTCCTAGATACCCAGCTGACATAAATAGTTAGCTAACTAGCCAGCTCTGTAACTAGCCAGCTGACATAAATTGTTAGCTAACTAGCTATATACCTAGCTAACAAGCTGAGCGAAATAGTTATCTGCCTAGCTAGCTAGCTGACTTAAGCAACTAACTAACTAGTTAGCTTACTAATTTAAAAAATGCTAGCTAGGTGACTTAATCATCTGGCTTAACTCTTTAGCTAACGAGCCAGCTAACTGACACAACCAGCTGACTTAACTCGTTAGCTAACGAGCTAGCTATCCTACTCAAGCAGCTGAGCCAACCTGTTTGTTAACTATCTAGCTAGCTGACTCAACCAGCTCATTTTGCCCATTAGTTAACTAGCTAATAACCTGACTCAACGCTGACATGATCTGTTAGCTCACTAGCTAGCTAGCTGTCTTAACCAGCTGACTAATTTAAAAAACTGACTTGCTGGGCTCGGTGACTCAGTCTGTAATCCTGTGTCTTTGGGAGGTTGAGGTGAGTGGATTTCCTGAGCCTGCGGGTTCGAGACCCGCCTGGGCAGGGAGACCTCATCTCTACAATAAATCAAAAAATCAGCCAGGCATGGTAGTGCATGCCTGTAATTCCAGCTACTCGGAAGCCTGAGGTGGAAGGATCATCAGAGCCCAGCAGGCGAGGTTGCAGTGGCTGCTCCAGTCTGGGCAACCAAGTGAGACTCCAACTCAAAAAAAAAGCAGCTGACTTAACTAGCTAACTTAGGTAGCTGACTTAACTATTTAGATAGTTGACTTAACTGGCTGACTTAACTAGTTAACTAACTGACTTAATTACCTAAATTTAATAGTTAGCTAACTATTTAACTTGTTGAATAACTAGCTGATTTAATAAGTAACTATTTAAGTAGCAGACTTAAGTAGCTGACTTAAATAGTTAGCTATCTGGTGAGCTAGCTAACTTAGCTACCTAGCTAGTTAGCTAGCTGACTTAGGTAGCTGACTAAACTACTTGGATAACGAGATGGCTAGCTGACTTAATGAGTTGGTTAATGAGTTATGTAACTGCTTAAACTCGTTGGTAAATGACTTAACTAGCTGTGTTTACTAGTTGGTTAATGAGTTAGCAAGGTGAATTTAAGTTTTGGTTGAGTAGTCGGACTATTTAGCTGGTTTAACACGTTGGCTGACTATGCAGCCGACTTGTTAGCTGACTTAACAAGTCGGCTGACTAGTCGGCCGACTAGTTGGCTGGGATAACTAGCTGACTAATGAGTTGGTGCACTATTTAGCAAGGTTAACTTGTTGCCTGCTTGTTTGCTGAGCAAACTAGTCTGCAGAGTAGTTATCCAACTAGTTAGCTAACCTAAATTGTCTGCTGACTTGTTAGCTGAGATAACTTGTCTACTTACAAGTTGGTCAACTAGTAGGCCGATTGGTTAGCTGACTAATCTAGTTGGCCGGCTAGTCGGCAGACCATTTAGCTGAACTAACTAGTCGGCCAGACAGTGAGCTGACAGGTGAGTTGACTTATCTAGTCGTCCTGCAAGTGAGCTGACTGGTCAGCTGACTTAACTAATCGTCAGGTGAGTGAGCTAACTGGTCAGCAAAATTTAGTCATCTGGCGAGTGAGCCGACTGGTCAGAAAACCTGACAAGTCAGCCGGCGAGTGAGCCGACCGGTCAGCCGTCTTAACTAATTGACTGGCGAGTCAGCCAACGTGTGAGCTGCCTTAATTATTTGGTTGGGAAGTGAGCCCACTTGTGTGCTGACTTATCAAGTCTGCTGGGGAGTAAGGCGACTACTTAGCTGTTCTGTTGGCTTGCAAGCAAGTTGACAAGTTACTTGAACAGTTGGCTGTTGAGCTAGCCAACTAATTTGCTGATTGGTAGGCAGGCAAGGGAGCCGACTAGTTAGCTTACCTGATGAAAAGCGAATGAGCCCACTAATTAGCTGACCAGATAGCTGATATGCTAGCCAACTAGATAGCTAAGTAACTAGCTGATTTGCTAAGCTGACTTAACTAGCTGCCTAACTAGCTAGCTGGCTATCCACCTGCCATAACTAGCTAGCAAACAAGCTATCTAGCTGTCGAGCCAGCTGACTTAACTAGCTAGCTAACTGGCTAGTTGCCTGGCTAGCTGACTTAACAACCTTGCTAACTAGCTGGCTGACTAGCAAGCTGACTTAACTAGATAGCTGGCTAGCTAGCTGAATTAACTAGCTGACGAGGTAGTTGACTGGCTAACAGGATAGCCAGCTGACTTAATTAGCTAGCAACTTGGTTGGCTAGATGACTAGCCAGATGGCTTAAATAGCTAGCTACCTGGCTGGCTAGCTGGCTAGGAAGCTGGCTAGCTTGCTAGCTGTCGGGCAAGCTGGTTACCCAGCCAGCTTAAAAAGCTAGCTGGCTGGCTAGACAGTTGGATAGCCATCCGGATTAACAAGCCAGCCACCCTGCAGGTCAGCCGGCTAGCCAGCCTGTTTAACTAGGTAGCCACCCACCTGAACAGCCTGCTAAACAGTGGGCTTAACTTGCCAGACACCTAGCTAGCCAGCTGGCTAACCAGCTGATTTAACTAGCTGACTTAACTAGATAGCCATCTGGCTAGTCAGCTGGCTTAACTTGTAGCCACCTAGCTAGACAGCCGGCTAAAAAGCTCACTTAACTCGCTGAATTAACTAGCTAGCCAGCCCTCTAGCCAGCTGACTTAATGAGTTAGCTATCTACCTAGCCAGGTGGCTAGCCAGCTACTTAATGACTTAATTAGCTCTCTACCTCTATAACCACCTGGAGAGCCAGCTGACATAACTAGCTGACTTAAATAGCTAGCCAACTGGCTAGCAAACTGACTTACCTAGATCCCTACCTAGCTAGCCACCTGGCTTAACCAGCTGTCTTAACTAGCTGGCCTGTTATCTAGCCAGGTGTATTAACAAGCTTGCTACACAGCTAGCCACCTGGTTATCCAGCTGAATTAACTAGGTGACATATCTATCTATCCAGCTGTCTAGCCAGCTGAATAAATAACAAGCTATCTAGCTAGAGAGCAGGCTAGTCAGCTGACTTAACTAGGTGACTTAACTATCGAGCCAGCTGGCTAGACAGCTGACATAACTAGCTAGCAACCTAGCTAGAAAGCTGGCTAGCCAGCTGACTTAACTAGTTGACTTAACCAGCTAGCCAGCTGCCACACTAGCAGACTTAACTAGTTACACACCTGGCTAGCCACTACCTTAACTAGCACTCTACCTAGGTGGGTAGCAGGTAGTCAGCAGACTTAAGTAGCTGACTTAATTAGCTAGCCAGCTGGCTAGCCAACTGTTTTAACGAGCTCACTGCCTAGCTAGCCAGCTGGCTAACCAGCTGACTTAACTAGCTGACTTAAATAGCTGGATGCTTGCCAGACAGCTGAATTAGCTAGCTAGCTATATAGCTAACCTGCTGACTAGCCAGATGACTTACCGAGGTGACTTAACTAGCTAGTCAGCTGACTAGCCAGGTGACTTAAATAACAAGCAACCTAGCTAGCCAGCTGAATATCCAGCTGACTTAACTAGATGGCTTTACTAGCTAGCCAGCAGGCTAGACAGCTGACTTAACTATCTAGCTACCTAGTTAGCCAGCTGTCTAGCCAACTGACTTAACCTGGTTACTTAAGTCGCTAGCCAGTTGGCTAACATGCTGACCAAACTGCCTAGCTACCTAGCTAGCCACCTGGATAGAGAGCTGAGCTAACTAGATAACTAATTACGTAGCCCACTGTCTTGCAGTGGGCTTTACCTAGCTACCTACCTAACAAGCTGGCTAGTGAACTGACTTAGCTAGGTTACTTAATTAGCTGGTTAACTGGACAACCAGCTGAATTAACAAGCTAGCTACCCAGAGAGGCAACTGACTAGCCAGCTTACTTAGCTCGCTAAATTAACTAGCTAGCAAACTGATTTCACCAGTTGACTTGCCCAGCTAGCTACCTAGCTAGCCAGCTGGCTTAACTAACTGGCTTAACTAGCTAGCTATCGAGCTAGCCAGCTGACTTAACCTGCTAACTTAACTAGCTCGCTAGTTGACATAACAAGCTGACATATACAGCTAGCTTCCTAGCTAGCCAACTGACTTAACTAGCTGAAATAACTAGCTATCCTGATGGATAGCCATCTGCCTTAACTTGCTTTTTAACTCACTAACCAGTTGGATAGCCAACTGACTTAACAAGCTGACTTAACTAGCTAGTCAGCTGATTTCCAGCTAGCTTAGCTACCTGACTTAACCAACTAGTCAGCTGACTAGCCAGCTGACTTAACTGGCTAGCTATCTATCTAGCAAGCTTGCTAGACAACTGACTTACCTAGCTGACTTAAACTAGCAAGTTGTCTTGCCAGCTCTCTTAACTTGCTAGTTACCTGCCTAGCCAGTAGCTGACTTGAACAGCTAGCCTGCTGGCTTGCAAGGTGACTTATCTAGCTAGAAACCTATCTAACCAGCTGACTAGAGAGCTGAATAAACTAGCTGACTTAACCAGCTAGTCAGTTGGCAAGCCAGCTGACTTAACTCAAAGACATCACTGGCTAGCCAGGTACTTATCTAGCTGACCTAACTAGCTAGCTACCTCTCTTGCCAATTTTCTAGCTAGCTCTCTTAACTAGCTGAATTAACCAGCTAGCCAGCTAGGTGGCCAACTGACTTAATTACCTTGCTACCTAGCTATCCAGCTGCCTAGCCAGCTGACTTAATAAGCTGAATTAACTAGCTAGCTACTAGATAGACAGCTGACTTAAATAGTTAGTTAACTAGCTCGCTACCTCACTAGCCAGCTGATTTAAACAGTTTGCTAACTAGCTAGCTACCTAGCTAAAAAGTTCACTTTAATAGTTAGCTGCCTAGCCAGGTAGCTGAGTTAACATGCTAGCTAACTATTTAGCATACTCGTTATCTAACATACTAGCTAGCTGACTTAGTCCCCTGACTTATCTCATTAGCTAACAAGCTTCCTAGGTGGCTCAAGCAGCTAACTTAACTCGCTAGCTAAATAACTGACTAGCAGATTCATCCAGCTGACTTAACTCATTAGCTAACTAGCTAGCTAACCTACTCAACCAGCTGACTCAACGCGTTTGCTAACTAGCTAGCTAGTTGACCCAAACAACTGACTTAGCCAGTTAGTTAACTAGCTAACAACCTGACTCAACCTGCTGACATAATCCATTACCTAACTAGATAGCTAGCTGTCTCAACCAGCTGACTTAATTAGAAAGCTGATTTAACTAACTAAATTAGGTAGGTGACTTAACTACTTAGGTAGCTGACTTAACTAGCCTACTTAACTACTTAGATTGTTGACTTAACAATCTGAAGTAAATAGTTAGCTAACATTTTAACTAGCTTAATTACTAGCTGACTTAACTAATTAGCTAACTAGTTACTTTACAGACAATGCCTGACTTAAATAGTTAGCTAACTAGTGAGCTAGCTGACTTGTCTAGCTAGCTGGTTACTTAGCTGAATTAGCTAACTAACCTAACTAGTTGGCAAACAAGATAGGTAGCCAACTTAATGAGTTGGTTAATGAGTTAGCTACCTCTTTCAACTAGTTGGAAAATGAGTTATGTAGCTGAATTAACTAGTTGTTTAACGAGTTAGCTATGTGACTTAACTTTTTGACTTACGAGTTGGCCCACTAGTCAGGTCTGTTAACTAGTTGGACGGCTGGTGTGCTGAACTAACTAGCCAGCTGATTAGTAGGTCGACTAGTTAGCTGGCCTAACTTATCTGTGACTAATCAGTTGACCTAACTTCTCAGCTGACAAGTTACCTGACCAGTGGACCAATTGGTTAGCTGAATTTACTAGTTGGCCTGCTAGGGGGCTGACCAGTTAGCTGACTTAACTAGTCGGCCGTCAAGTGAGCCTAGAGGTAAACTGACTTTCCTAATTTTCTGGCAAATGAGCCGACAGTTCAGTTGATTTAGCTAGTCGGCCAGTGAGTGAGCCAACTGGTCAGTTGAATTAACTAGTCAGTCGGCAGTGAGCTGAGTGGTCAGCTAAATTTAGTCAGTTGGTGAGTGAGCCGACAGGTCATAGTACTTAACTAGTAGGCCAGCGAGTGAGCTGACCTGTAAGCCAACTTAACTAGTTGACTGGTGAGAGATGGGACGTGCGAGCTGCCTTAAGTAGTCAGGTGGCAAAGGAGCCGACCGGTGATCTGACTTAACAAATTGGCTGGCAAGCAAACCGACTAGCTAGCTAACCTGTTGGCCTGTGAGTGAGTCAACAAGTTAGTTGACCTGTTGGCTGGTGAGTGAGCTGGCTAGTTTGCTGATGGGTTGGCAGGCAAGTGAGCCTACTAGTAAACTGACTTGATGGAAAGCAAGCAAACCCCCTAATTAGATGACCAGCTAGCTGATTTGATAGCCAACTAGTAAGCAAAATAACTAGCTGATTTGCTAGCTGACTTAACTAGCTAGCTGACTATCTAGCTGACATAACTAGATAACAAACAAGCTATCTAGCTGTCTAGCTAGCTGACTTAACTAGCTAGCTACCTGGCTAGTCAGCTGGCTAGCTGACTTACCTATCTAGTTGACAAGTTAGTTAGCTGACTAGCAAGCAAATAGCTAGCTGACTTAACTAGCTAGCTGAATAG
>NW_006994259.1:0-484 GCF_000164805.1 Carlito syrichta
GGAATGGATTGGAATGGATTAGAATGGAATAGAGAGGAATAGAGAGAAATTCAATGGAGATGAATGGAGAGGAATTGAATGGAATTGAGTGGAATGGAATGGAATGGAGAGGAATGGAATGGGATGGAATGGGATGGAATGGAATGGCGATGAAAGGAATAGAATGGAATGGAAAGGAATGGAGCAGAATGGGAAGGAATGAAAAGGAATGAAGAGAAATGGTATGGAATGGAAAGGAATGGAGAGGAATAGAATGGACAGGAATAGAATGGAAATGAATGGAATGGACAGAAGTGGAACATAATGGAGGGGAATGGAATGGATTGGATTGAAGAAGAATGGAATGGAGAGGAATGGAATGCAATGGAAAGTAATGGAGAGAAATGGAATGGAAAGTAATGGAATGAAATGGAATGGAATGGAATTGTTCGGAACGGAATGGGATGGAATGGAGAGTAATGTAATGAAATGGAATGGAATGGAC
>NW_006994260.1:0-350 GCF_000164805.1 Carlito syrichta
AAATAATCGTTTGCTCACCAGATGACTAGTTAAGTGAGCACATCGGTCGACTCACTCGCCGGCCAACTAGTTATTGCAGAGTACGCTTAGGTTCATTAGCCAGCCGACTAGTTAATTCAGCTGACCATTTGGCTCACTTCGGGGCCGACTAGTTATGTCAGCTCACCTGTCATCTCACTATCCGGCCGACCAGTTAAGTCAGTTAAACGATCAGCAACTAGCCAGCCTACTAATTGCATAAGCTAACCAATTGGCTGATTAGTGGACCAACATGTCAGCCGACAAGTTAGGTCAGCTAATTAGTCTGAAGTCTAGTTATGTCAGTTAAGTAGTTGGCCAACTAGTCGGAC
>NW_006994261.1:0-419 GCF_000164805.1 Carlito syrichta
TGTCTCCACCCTCCACACATGTGCCCCACAGCAAAGATGTGTGTGAGCTCGTGGAACAGATGGACCTGGGCTAGGGCGGTAGTCAGGCACAGAGTGAACAAGGCAGTCCAGCATTGCCATGGTCATCCCAGGTTCCACTTGCCCTGTTAGCCACTTCAGTGTGGGGGGATGGCCCTTCCACCCTGATCACTCCAATATCCTCTGCCGATGCGGACCTTTCCTTGGGTAGCTGTGGACGCCTGTCCTGACACATGTGGAGGGGTCTTTTTTGTAGCCAGAGTCTCTGTTGGCTGGGCTGGAGTGCAGCGACATGATCATGGCTCCTGGGGATTTGACCTGTGTGGCTCAGGTGGTCCTCCCTCCTCAGTACCCAAGCAGCTGGGACTCCAGGGGGCTCCATGCCTGACTTGATTTGGGGA
>NW_006994262.1:0-389 GCF_000164805.1 Carlito syrichta
TTGAATAGAATAGAATGGAATGGAATGGAGACAAATGGAATGGAGAGGAAAGCAATGGAATGGAGAATACAGGAATTGAATGGAGAGTAATGGAATGGAACGCAAGGGAAAGGAATGGAAAGTATGGAAATGGAAAAGAGTTGAATGGAATGGAATCCAATGTAGTACAATATAATGTAAAGTAATGGATCAGAATGAAATGGTATGGAATGGAAGGGAATGGAATGCAATGGAATGGATCAGAATGGTAATGAGTCGAATGGAATGGAGAGTAATGGAATAAAATGCAATGCAATGGAAGGATAGGACTGGAATGGATAAGTAAGGATAGGAGAGGAATGAAATGGAGTGGAATCAAATGGATTGGTGAGGAAAGGTATGGAGTCGCA
>NW_006994263.1:0-385 GCF_000164805.1 Carlito syrichta
AGTCAGCTGGTTAAGTCAGGTAGCTAGCTAGTTAGCTAATGAGGTAAGTCAACTAGTCAAGTCAGCTAGCTAACTAGTTATCTAACGAGTTATGTCAGCTGGTTAAATCAGCTAGATTGCTAGTTAGCTAACGAGTTATTTCAGGTGGCTAAGGCAGCTAGCTAGCTAGTTAGCTAATGAGTTAAGTCAGTTGGTTAAGTCAACAAGCTAGCTAGTTCTCTAACGAGTTAAGACAGCAAGCTAAGTCAGCCAGATAACTAGTTAGCTAACAAGTTAAGTCAACCAGTTAAGTCAGCTAGCTAATTAGTTAAGTCAGCTAGCTAAGTCAGCTAGTTAAGTCAGCTAGCTAACTAGTTAATTCAGCTAACTAAGTCAGCTAGCTAAC
>NW_006994264.1:0-345 GCF_000164805.1 Carlito syrichta
AATAAAAAAACAAAATGATAAAGAAAAATAAAATAAAATAAAATAATTAGTCAAACATAGTGATTTCTGCTTGTCATCCCTGCAATTTAGGAAGCCAAGATGGGAAGATTGTTTGAGGCCAAGACTTTGAGACTAGGCTGGTCCTCATAAAAAGCCTATCTCTAAAATACAAAAATCAAAAAAAATTGTCAAGTAAAATAATATTTAAAAAATAAATTAAAATAAAATAAAAAAGAAATAAAAAAATAAAATGAAACACAACAAAACAAAACAAAGTAAAATAAAATAAAATAAAATAAATTAAAATAATTAGCCATACTTAGTGGTTCCTGCTTGTCATCCCAG
>NW_006994265.1:0-383 GCF_000164805.1 Carlito syrichta
AAGACTTCTCAGCAGAAACCTTACAAGCCTGAAGGGACTGGAATTCCATCTTTAACATTCCTAAAGAAAAGCAATTCCAGTCAAGAATTTCCTACAGTACTAAGTTAAGCTTCATTAATGAAAAAGAATTAAAATCCTTCACAGATCTCCAATTGGTAAGATAATATGCCACCTTCAACCAGCCTTTCAGGAGATATTTAAGAAAGTTCTAAGCATGGAAATGAAAGAACAGTGCAATGCCTCATTGCAAGAGCATAGGCAAACACAGAATTTACAAACCAGACAAATCAACCACAAAACCTAAAAGCAAAACAGTCTCTTAATAAGCAATATGATAGGAATAAACTCCCAAATAGCAATAATTAACTGAAACATGATTGGAC
>NW_006994266.1:0-342 GCF_000164805.1 Carlito syrichta
AATGTGAATTCTATTCTAAGAATTCTATTACTTTTAATAGAATTACTTTTAAGTGAATTCTATTCACCTTTAAGAATTCTATTCTAAAAAGTGAATGGCTCTGTCATAATATACTAATGTGTCTCAGGGCTCACTATTTTCAAAGAATTTATGTTTTTTTAATCAAATTCTAATCCAAATGAGTGATGTAGTCACAATGGATTAATGCTTTCATTTAATAAAATAGTTTATTTAGAAACAACAGAGTTTAAGTAGCAACTCAGTGTCATGTAGTAGCACGAGCAAGCTAAGGAAAAAAAAACAAGGCACTCACACTGAGTAATGAGAAGACAAGCAGATTCT
>NW_006994267.1:0-342 GCF_000164805.1 Carlito syrichta
AATTATTCCCAGCCAGGTTAGGAACTGAGAATGTGGGTTGTGTTGGGCCACATGACACGCCCACGTGCATTTTCCTAGGGTCTTGAGCAGAAACCAGTAATATCCCCAAATAGGGTAGAGCAATAGACTTTAATCTCCGCTGACCCACTTCCCAGTTTGAATGGAATCAAGTAGAGTACTCGATGGAAGTGAATGTGCTGGTGGCCACTTTGTACCTCATTGGCACTTGTGGAAAGATTTTCCACACGTAACAGCAGGGGTAAAAGTATGTCTCTGTGACCACTGAGTGTTCAGTGAAATTGGGGTAAGCTGTCAGAGCAGGGGGATTGGCCAAGGAAAAGA
>NW_006994268.1:0-1037 GCF_000164805.1 Carlito syrichta
CTCTTTCTTTTATAAGGATATGTACATGAGTTCCCAGATTCTTCCTGGCTCGCCTCTGATGCTTCAGCAGGTATACTGCTTGTCTACAAATGCAATATGATGAGAAAGTGACCTCCTCGTCTTTCTTCCAACATCATAAGAGAGCTTGAATAAGTAGAGGATTGGCAGGAACTATCTCCTTTTGAATTTAGAAAAATGAGTCCTTTGAGTTGACATTAGACTGTGTTTTCTCTGTAAGACTATTATAAAAATTCTCCACCTTTTTTTTTTAAGTTAAGAAGAGGCTAAAGCATACTTTAATGGTACTTAATCTGATACCAAGGACTGTGCAAAAGGGGACCCAAAAATAAAGGGAATTTTCATCGGTGGAAACAAAAAGGCCTCTCAGGGCAAGATTCGGTGAATAGGAAAGGTAGGGGCATGGAAGGTCATGTTGTTTTTGGTCAAAAACAGTTAAGCACTCAGCATGGTGTGGGCAGGTGCACTTGTAAATTACCCATCATGAAATGGGCAAATGTGCTAAAAGAATCTCCAAAAAAAAAAATGCGGCCATTGAGGAGCAGCGCGGAGGAAGCGCCGCGCAGTGCCGGGCAGGGGCGGCCGGGCTGGGCGGGCGGCCCGCGACACCGACAGATTCTTCTGTGACCATGAGAGAAATAAAGAATGATCCATGATTTTTAAACACCTTTTCCTGAGGATATAGTCATGTTGGAAGGTCTTGTAGCCTGGGTTCTCAATACCTATTTGGGGAAATATGTCAATAACCTGAACACCGACCAGCTCTCGGTTGCACTTCTCAAAGGTGCTGTTGAATTAGAAAATTTGCCACTAAAGAAAGATGCCTTGAAAGAACTGGAATTGCCATTTGAAGTCAAAGCTGGTACGTGGAACTAAAAGAGAGGGAAGAAATGTTGAGACTTATGTTGCTCATTAGGATATGAAAACTGAGGGCCCTGGAGTTTGTATCTGTTTGGCTGGAAGAGGAGGCAATAGGAGGTGTTAGAGTTTAGTTCAGTCTTTTTTTTTATGGGGGGGGG
>NW_006994269.1:0-411 GCF_000164805.1 Carlito syrichta
CTGGAGAATCAATAACAAGGGGGAACAGTCACAGGGGCACCCATCATAGAAGTGGGTCAGTCAAGGGGCACCTCTCATAGAAGGAGTCTAGTCATTGAGACACATATCACAGAAGTGAGTTAGTCACTGTGGCACCCATAAAAGAGGTGAGCCAGACACTGGTGCACTCAATTTGCAAGAGAACCAGTCCCTGGGGTACCATTCAAGAAGACTCTAACAATAGAGCACCTATTATACAGCAGTCCCAATCACTGGGACACACATCATAGAGAGATTTTGGAGGAGACCCAGTAACTACAACAACCATTATATAAAATGTAGAGTCACAGGTTCACCCTCCAGTTGATGTCCACATATAGGGTCACCAATCACAGATGAGACCCAGTCACTGAGGTACCCATTATGGAGGAG
>NW_006994270.1:0-331 GCF_000164805.1 Carlito syrichta
ATAGCTAGCTGACTAACCAGCCAGGCAACTAGTTAGCTTACTCGTTATCCAACGTGCCAGATAGCTGACAATCATCTGACTTAACTCGTTAGATAACGAGCTAGTTAGCTTACTCAACCAGTTGATTTAACATGTTAGCTCACTAGCTAGCCAGCTGACTCATCCATCTGACTTGCCTCGTTAGCTAACAGCCTAACAAACCTACTCAACCAGCTGACTCAACCCGTTTGCTATCTAGTGAGCTAGCTGACTAATCCAGCTTACCTAACATATTAGTTAACTACCTAATACCTGACTCAACCTGCTGTCTTAACCTGTTAGCTAACTAGAT
>NW_006994271.1:0-487 GCF_000164805.1 Carlito syrichta
TAGCTAGCTGGTTAAGTCAGATTTTTTATTCAGCTATCTAGCTAGTTAAGTCAGCTAGTTAAATCAGCTGGCTAGCTTGATAGTTAGCTAGGTAGCTTGCTAGTTATGTTGACTAGTGAAGTCAGCTGGTTAGTTAAGCAACTAGCTTGTTAAATCAGCTAGTTAAGTCAGCTGGCTAGATCGTTAAGTCAGCTAGTTAAGTCAGCTGGCTAGCCAATTGTCTAGCTAGTGTAGTCACGTATTTAATTCAGGTGGCTAGCCAGCTGCTTAGCTAGGTATCTAGGTAGTTAAGTCAGCTGGCCAACCAATGGGCTACATAGGTACTGAGCTAGTTAAGTCAGCGGGCTAGCCAGCAGGCTAGCTCGTTTAATCAGTTAGTTAAGTCAGCTAGCTAGCCAGCAGGCTAGCTGGGTAGCTAGGCAGTTACGTCAGGAGGCTAGCCAGCAGGCTAGCAAATTAAGTTAGCTTGTTAAGTCAGCTGACTAGC
>NW_006994272.1:0-479 GCF_000164805.1 Carlito syrichta
ATCTCGATTCCTCTATATTCCATTCTATTCCACTAATCTCCACTCCTTTCTATTCTACTCGAATCCACTCCATTCAATTTCTCCCCATTCCATTCTGTTCCCCCATTCCATTCCTCTCCTTTCCATTCCTCTCCAATCCATTCCATTCCATTCCATTCCACTCCAATCCTCTGCATCCCCTTCCACTCCATTAAATTTCTTTCCAATCTATTCAATTTTGCTCTATTCTTTTCATCTCCACTCCATTCTACTCCATTCCATTCCTCTCTATTACACTCCATTCCATTCCTCTCCTTTGCTCTCCATTCCATTTGTCTCCAATTACATTCGATTTTTTTCCATTCCATTCCTATCCATTCCATTCCATTGCATTCCATTCCACTCCATTCCATTCTATTCCTCTCCATTCCATTCCATCCCATTCCATGCCACTCCACTCCATTCCACTCCAGTGCATTCCATTCCATTCCTCTCCATTC
>NW_006994273.1:0-395 GCF_000164805.1 Carlito syrichta
TGGATTTTATATTTACATTTAATTAATGTTAACATAGTTATCACATAATCTATATAGCAATACGAGAAAGCTTGTTTTAAAGAGAACACTAAGAACATTGCTGAAAATTATTTAATAAGGAGATTGTTGGATATGAGTCATAGATTTAATCTATGGTCTCAACAAAAACCCAGAATATATGGTGTTTGACTCATGAGGAATGAGTTACATTTGAGTTCTCACCAAGATAGATGGAAACCATCTATTTCAGGCTCTGCCCTTGGGGTTGATGGATAAAGCTTCCTCAGTAATCATCAACAAGCAGGTCTCGGTGGCTCAGCCTGTAATCCCAGCAATTTGGGAGGCTGAGGTGAGTGGATTGCCTGAGCCCGCGGGTTCGAGTCCCGCCTGGGCAA
>NW_006994274.1:0-329 GCF_000164805.1 Carlito syrichta
AAGCAGAGAAGGAAAAATATTCACTTTTAAATTCGAGTGGCTTCTATGTTTAGCACAACTCAGCTACAAAGAAAGTTTTCCAAAACAGGTGGCCAAGTCTTTTCTAAATGACTGTTCGGTTATAACCCAAATAGCCTCTTTTCAGCCTGTAACATTCTGAAGGGTGAGGCACACTTGAAAGCCTCTAGTCCTACAACTTGGAAAAATCAAAACAAAATTGAAAATACGATTTTATTGTCTCTGACTTCTATTGTTGCTGCGGGGAAGCATTCGTCAGTGTATTTTTTTTTTTTTTTAAAGAAAAAGACTGACCAATTTAATAACATTAA
>NW_006994275.1:0-373 GCF_000164805.1 Carlito syrichta
GCTGGCAAAATAGATTGGAGTCACTTTGTAGAAGTTCTTTTTCTATTAATCTCTAGAAAACCAGGAGCTAGGGAGCTTTTTAAGCAGGCGAGTAACAGGACTATACATAAATCTGAAATAAATATGTAGGATAAACTAAAGGAAAAATAAACTCATTAGATAATTAACTAACTGTTTGTAACCAAAGATCAAAAGGATCTAAACTATAACGGTGGCAATGAGAAAAGAAATTAGGCTCTCTCTCTCTCTCTCTCTCTCTCTATATATATATATATATATACATATACACATATATATACACATACATACAAATAATTTGAAAAAAATAGACTAGTGGGAAGGTGTTAGGGATTCAGATCTCAATTTTTTTTTT
>NW_006994276.1:0-430 GCF_000164805.1 Carlito syrichta
GGAGTGGAATGGACTGGAATGGAGAGGAATGGAATGGAGAGGAAGGAAATGGAATGTAAAAGTATGGAATGACATGGAATGGAGAGAAAGGAAATGGAATGAAATGGAATGGAGAGGAAGGAAATGGAATGAAATAGAATGCAATGCAATGGAATTCAGAGGAAAGAAATGGTGTGGAATGGAATGGATTTGAATGAAATGGAATGGAGAGGAATGTAATAAAATGAAATGGAAATGAGAAGAATGGGATGAAATGGACAGCATTAGAATGGAATGGAAAGAATGGAATGGAGGGGATTGGAATGGAATAGAATGAAATGGAGAGAAATGGAATGGAATCGAATGGAATGAAGAGGAATGGAATGGAATGGAATGGAATGGAGAGGAATGGAATGGAATGCAGAGGAATGAATGGAGAGGAATAGAATGG
>NW_006994277.1:0-358 GCF_000164805.1 Carlito syrichta
TTTAAAAAAAGCAGAAACAACTTGTAACTTTTTACTGAGTGCCTGAATTTTGCATTAGTATGTGATTGGAAAATAATGAATTGTCAATAGTAAACCAAGAATTATTCTACTGAGTCCCTAGATTATTTAGGTTATGCTCTTACTTATTACTCCAGGTTTTTTAAAAAGTATCTTCTATTCTATATGCATTATTTAAGTAGTGGTTAATAAACTCTTCTGATAAAAGACATTAGAATCGCACTGTGCTGTTTACTGACGAGCTATCCAGGCATAAATTAGGAATGTCTCCATCTGGTGGTAAGAATGTTGAATTTCAGCTGGACCCCCTAGGGTTCTAGTATGAGAAAACAAGAAACAC
>NW_006994278.1:0-369 GCF_000164805.1 Carlito syrichta
TTAGTAGCTTGCTTCTACATTAGTCAAAATTTATTAAATAATAAAGACAATCCCACATTGTCTGTAAATTCACAAAATAATATCTTATTTCTGGGCACTCCCTTTATGGTCAGGCAGTCCCCTTCAGAGTTTGAAAATGATGTAATTTTTCTTTTGTGCTTAGAGTCGTGTCCTGGGTCTTTTGTGGTGGACGGATAATAACAGATCATTGTGCTAGAGATCTACACTTTTCACCTGTGGCAGAACACAGTTGCTCAACCTCTTCTATTAAGAAAAAGGGGATGTGTACTCTATCCATGTTCACAAAAGAAAAAAATTAAAAATCAGCCTATTTCTGCAACAAATAGTGTCCAGATTCTTAAAGTGAAA
>NW_006994279.1:0-605 GCF_000164805.1 Carlito syrichta
GTGATGGAGTGACTCTGACCCAAAGAAAAAAGGAAAAAAGGAAATAAAAGTGCATCCATTTTTGTACGGAGTTGTCATCATCGTGAACAGACAGAGATCATTTGGGAAGGTTTCCCCAGACTTGGGCATAGAGTTTCTGAAAGACAGTGAATCGGCAGACAATTGGGCTGTGACTTTGGGAGTCTGAAGCAGTGGGCCACTGGAGCCTCGTGTTCAAGACCAGCCTGGGCCAAGTAGCGAGACCTCATCACTCCAGGAACACACAGTAGTGGCGCGTGGTAGCAACTGCAGTCCCAGCTACACAGGATGCGGTGGCCTTCTTCCCGGGTCGTTTTTTGTGTCACCGCCACCGATAGAATGTGCAAGACCTGTCCAGGCGCCATTGCTAACGGCCGTCAGACCCATGACCTAGGAGGCCAAGGCAGGAGGCAGCCTGGGCTCAGGGGTCGGAAACCAGCCTGGGCAACATGGAAAGACCTCATCTCAGTGAGAGGTCTCTAAAATCGAGTCAGGGGTGGCGGCCCTGGACTCCCAGCTGCTCAGGAACCGAGGCAGGGAGACTGCCTGAGACCCAGAGGTCAAGTCCCCAGGAGCCACGATTGTGC
>NW_006994280.1:0-311 GCF_000164805.1 Carlito syrichta
AAGGATAGAGGCCATTCTCGGGTGCTCAGCCTCATCATCCCAGTGCTTTTGGAGGCTGAGGCCAGTGATTGGCCCAAGTCCACAGGCCAGAAAACTCAGTGAAACATCGTCTCGTCTCTACCTTCAATCCCAAATGAGCCAGGTGTGGTAGGACTTTCAGATTCCTCAAAAGTCCAGGGAAAGGCTCTCTGGAGTCTGCAGACTGAGGCATGCTGGCAGGGAGCAAGCCACCACCCTCCAGAGCGAACAAGAGAGTAAGATTATGACTCGAAGAAATAAAGGAAAAAAGGAAAAAAAGAAGAGTATCCATT
>NW_006994281.1:0-305 GCF_000164805.1 Carlito syrichta
AGCCATCTGACTTAACTAGTTGACTTAATCAGGTAGCCAGCTGTCTAGCAGGCTGACTTATCTGCCCAACTGACTAGCTAGTCAGCTGGATAGCAGCTGACTTAACTAGCTAGCTATGTATGTAGCCAGATCTCTTGCCAGCTGACTTAATTACCTACCTACCTAGCTATCCAGTTTGCTAGTGAACTGACTTAACAAAGTTACTTAACTAGCTAGGTAACTGGCTAGCTACACAGATAGGCCACTGGCTAGCCAGCTGAGCTAACTCACTGACTTAAATAGCAAGCAAGCTGACTTAACTAGCT
>NW_006994282.1:0-303 GCF_000164805.1 Carlito syrichta
AACCTTCCAAATACCTGGAACCACAGGCGTGCGCTACCATGCCCGGCTAATTTTTTTGATGTATTGTAGAGATGAGGTCTTGCTGCCCACGTGGGTCTTGAACCCATGGGCTCAGGAAACCCACTCACCTCAGCCTCCCAAAGGCATGGGATTACAGGCTGAGCCACCAAGCCTGGTACAACAGTAGTTTTTAATGAAATAAAGTGAGTT
This sequence comes from Carlito syrichta, assembly GCF_000164805.1. Lineage (NCBI taxonomy): Eukaryota > Metazoa > Chordata > Mammalia > Primates > Tarsiidae > Carlito > Carlito syrichta. The sequence goes on from NW_006994282.1 coordinate 211, forward strand.
GATTCTACAAATCACAAAGAGAGTTAAAGAGGCACAAAAGAGAACATGGCTATAAAAGAAGCACAAAATGATAGTATTTGTGTTGTGAGATAG
>NW_006994283.1:0-356 GCF_000164805.1 Carlito syrichta
ACAACTCAATGGGAACCCTTGCCGTACAAATTGGTAAAAGAACTAAAAAAGACATGTTCACAGTACAGTCCTTTGGCTCCTTATACAGTCCTTTGGCTCCTTATACTATTTTGGAGTAGTTTGCGAGGAACTAATCATAAACCAAAAATATTTCTTTACCAACTTGCTTTAATTGTGGGCAAGTTGCAAATTTCAGTGGAAATATTCCAACCAGACAGGGGATAGTAAATTCCCCACCACAACTTCCTGCTGGGGCTTAACAACCAAAGTCCTTTTGTCCAAGGTGTCAAAAATGATTTCATGGGGCAAAAGAGTGTCGGTCTAAATTTCATAAAGATGGTACTTTATTAGTGCAA
>NW_006994284.1:0-300 GCF_000164805.1 Carlito syrichta
AGCCTAACAAATCACCTAAGGAAGCTGGAAAAGCAAGAACTCCAAAACACTAACTTCAGCAGAAGAATCTAGATCTCCAAAATAAAAGCCCAGATTCGAGACATAGAAGACAAAAACATAATACAAAAAATCAACAAAACAAAAAACTGATTCTTTGAAAAAATAAACAAGATTGATGGACTCCTAGCTAGACTGATCAAGAAAAAGAGAGAAAAAGGCCCAAATAAACACAATAAGAAATGCAAAAAGCCGGGCTCGGTGGCTCAGCCTGTAATCCCGCGCCTTTGGGAGGCTGAGGTG
>NW_006994285.1:0-484 GCF_000164805.1 Carlito syrichta
GAAGGGAATGGAGAAGAATGGAATGGGATTGAACGAAATGGAGAGCAATTGAATGTAATGTAATGGAATGGAATAGAGAGGAATGTTGAGGAATGGAGTAGAATCGAATGGAATAGAGAGGAATGGGATAAAATGAAATGGAAAAGAACGTAGAGGAATGGAACGGATTGGAAGGTAATGGAGAAGAATGTAATGAAGTGGAATGGCATAGAATGGAATGGAGAGGAATGGAATGGAAAAAAGAGGAAAGGAATGGAAAAAAGGAATAGAGTAGAGGGGAAATAAATGGGGAGATGTGTATTGAAATAATGGAGAGGAGGGGAATGGAATGCAATGGAATGAAGATGAATGGAATGGAAAGAAATAGAATGGAGAGGAATGGAATGCAATGGAATGGAATGGAGTGCAATGGAAGGAAGAGGAATGGAATGGAGAGGAATGGAATGGAGAGGAATTGAATGCATAGAAATGAAATGGGAGACAA
>NW_006994286.1:0-515 GCF_000164805.1 Carlito syrichta
TCTGGGGACTTCTGGCAAGATGGCGATGGGGCAACCTGGTCTGTGAAACCCTCTGCAAAGAAGAACTGCAGTGGGTCTCTGGCTCTCACCCCGGGGGCTGCGGACCCCAAAATTGCAACCTGCTCTTCATACAGAGCTCGGCCATTTTCACCGCTGAGACATCACAGTGGACTGGACAGCCACTGCAGCACAGACGCAGATGCTGCCGCTGTCGCTGCCGCAGCTGCCGCAACCACAGCTGCTGCAGCCACCGTGGGTAGCACATCGCACCACCCAGGACAGAGGCGATCCACGACTTCAGTCCTTGAAGCCCTTTCAGGAAGATCTGCTGGGATTGCTGCCACCTCTCCCGCGACCGAGACGTCCTGCCCGCCGTGAGTCCCCTGCCTATGCCCTGAGGCAGGCATCCAGCTCCAGTCTCTGTCGGTTCCTGTCCAACCCCACAACCTCTGGGACGAGCAGCTGAGATAGCACCACCTGCTGGCGATTCAAGGTAACAACACCAAAACGGGAGA
>NW_006994287.1:0-377 GCF_000164805.1 Carlito syrichta
AGGCAGGAGGACTGCTTGGGACTGCCAGGTGTTTGACAACATAGTAAGCTTGGACAACATAGTAAGATCCTGTCTTTACAAGAAAACGTAAAAATGAGCCAGGTGTGGTGGTACATGTTTGTAGTCTCAGCTACTTGGGAGGCTGAAGCAGGAGGACTGCTTGAGCCCAGGAGTTTGAGGCTGCAGCGAGCTATGATTGTACCACTACACTTCAGCCTGGGTGAATTCTGTCTCTTAAAAAATAAAATAAAAACAAAAAAAGACTATTTCCTTATCTCTAAGTGAAAGGGACAACAATAATGGTGACCTAAGAGGGTTGGTGGGAAGACTGAGTTAAGTCCTACATGTAAAATATGTGGATAGCCCCAGAGACAGCA
>NW_006994288.1:0-382 GCF_000164805.1 Carlito syrichta
CCTTATAATAGTCACACAGACCTGTCCTCTTCTATAATGGATGCCCCAGTAACTGGGTTTCCTCTGTGAGCAATGCTCTAATGGCTGGCTATTCTCTGTGTTGGAGGCCCCAGTGACAAACCCTCTTCCATGATGAGTGTCCTAGATCGGGTCTCCTCCAAAATGGGTGTCTATGTTACAAGTCCTCTGTGATGAATGCTGCAGAATCTGGGTCTCCTCTATAATGAATATCCCAGGGACTTGGCCTACTCCTCCATAATAGGTGTTCCACTGAGTAGGACTCCTCTGTGATTGGTGTCCCAGTGACTAGCCCTCCTCTGTAATGGATGTCTCAGTGACTGATTCTCCTTTGTTGTAGATGTCACAGTGGTCTGGCCTCCTC
>NW_006994289.1:0-761 GCF_000164805.1 Carlito syrichta
CCCTCTGGGATGCAACAAAAGCAGTACAAAAGAAGGGAATTCATATCTCTACAAACACACATCAAAAAAAATAGAAAAAGCACAAGTTAACAGCCTAACAAGTCACCTAATGGAACCAGAGAGGCAAGACCACCAACACCCTAACTTCAGCAGAAGAATCTAGATCACCAAAGTAAAAGCCCAAATATGGGACATAGCAGACAAATACATTATAGAAAAACTCAATGAAACAAAAAGCTGGTTTTTTGAAAGGATAAACAAGATTGATGGACCTTTAGTCAGATTGACCAAGAAAAAGAGAGAAAACACCCTAATGAACATAATCAGAAATACAAAGATCAAGTCACAGTTGACCAAGAAAAAGAGAGAAAACACCCTAATGAACATAATCAGAAATACAAATATCAAGTCACAGTTGGCTGGAAACAAAACTTCAATTTCTCAGCCAATTCATCTTTGACAAAGCCTCCACCACCAACCACTGGAGAGAGAGGGAAACAAAAAGGTTATCAGAGATTACTATGCACACCTGTATAGAAACAAAATTGAAAACCTAAATGAAATGGAGAACTTTCTGACATCACACAACCTCCCCAAGTTGAAACAATAAGAAATCAAGACACTAAATAGACTAATAACAACCCAGGAAATTGACTCAGTCATAAGAAAACTACCTACTAAAAAAGCCTCAAACCAGATGACTTTCCAGTGGAATTCTATAAAACATACAAGAATGAGCTGATACCAATCCTATTGAAAGC
>NW_006994290.1:0-3491 GCF_000164805.1 Carlito syrichta
TTCAATAATCAGCCTGAATGTGAATGAACTAAATGAACCACTGAAAAGACACAGAAGGGCAAACTGGAATTTAAAAAGGCCATGACTCAATAATTTGCTGCATTCAGGAAACTTTTCTCACCACAAGGGGATGCATGCAGACTCAGAGTTAGGGGATGGTGAATGAAGTACAAAAGAAGGCAGGAATTGCAATCTTAATATCATACAAAACAACTTTTAAGCTATCAGCAATGTTTAAAGATACAGAAAGACACTATATAGTGATAAAAGTTTCAATCCATCAGCAAGAAATATCCATCCTAAACATATATCCACCCAACATAGGGACAAGAACATTTATAAAGTATTTACTAAGTAAACTAAAAAACAGATATTGATGCTATCACTACTATAGCTGGGGACTTAAATACTCAACTAAGAATCCTAAATAGATCACTGAGGCAAAAAATCAACAAAGAGATCTGGTACTTCAACTTAATTCTTGAACAAATGAACTTAATAGATACCTATAGAATACTCCAGCAACCACAGAATATACATTCTACTCATCACTACATAGCACATATTTCAAGGTCAATCACATCCTTGGTCATAAGTCAAGCATAAACAAACTTCATAAGATCAAAATACTACGATGCATCTTCTCAGACCACACTGAAATAAAAATAAATATCAACACCAACCAAATTTCCCAAAAACCCACAAAGACATGGACACTAAATAGCATGTTGCTGAATGACTATTAGGTCAAAACAGAAATCAAAACAGAAATGAAGATTCCTGGAAACAAATGAAAATGAAAAAACATCTTACCAAAACCTCTTGGATGCCATGAAAACAGTTCCAAGAGAGTAATTCATATCTCTACTAACACACATCAAGAAAATGGAAAGATCACAAGTTAAGAGTCTAACAAATCACCTAAGGGAGGTGGAAAGACAAGACCACCAAAACCATAAATTTAGCAGAATAATCTAGATCATCAAAGTAAAAGTCTAAATGCAGGCCACAGAAGACAAAAATATCATAGAAAAAAATCAACAAAATAAAAAACTGACTCTTTGAAAGAATAAACAAGACTGATGGACCCTTAACCAGAATGACTACGAAAAAAGACAGGAAAAGCCCAAATAAACACAACCAGAAATGCAAAACATCATATAATATACCCCAAAGACATACAAAAGATTACCAGAGATTACTATGCACATCTGTATGGAAACAAACTTGACAACCTAAATGAAATGGAGGACTTTTTGGCATTACACAACCTCTTAAGGTTGAAACAAGAAGACATTGAGACACTAAATAGACCAATAACAACACAGGAAATTGACTATGTCATTAAAAATCTACCTACAAAGAAAAAGCCGAGAACCAGACAACTTTCCTGTGGAATTCTACAGAATGTATAAGAATACTGAAAGTATTCTAGGCAATTGAGAAAGATGGAATTCTCCCAAACATTTTGCAAAGCTGACATTACACTGATATTCTAACTGGGTAATGATCTAACAAAAAAGAGAACTACAGACCAATATCCCTAATGAACATAGATGTAAAAATTCTCAACAAGATTCTAAAAAATTGGATCCAACAACTACACATCTCAAAAATCATTCACCGTGCACAACTAGGCTTCATCCCAAGGATGCATGGCTAGTTCAACATCAGAAAGACCATAAATGTAGTTAAATACATCAACAGATATAAAAAAAAGAACCACAGGATTTTGTCATTAGATGAAAGAAAACTTTTGATAAAATCCAGCATCCATTCTTGATTTAAAAAAACCCTGAAACATCTAGGTATAGAAGGAACATGCATCAAAATAGTAAGAACCATCTCTGATAAACCCACAGCCAGAATATTGCCAAATGAACAGAAACTGGAAACATTTCCCCTGAAAACCAGAACAAGACAAGGCTGCCCACTCTCACCCTTCCTAGTCAACATTGTGTTAGAAGTCCTAGCTAGAGCAATTAGAAAAGAGAAGGAAATCAGGGGTATCCATGTAGGAAAAGAGGAAGTTATGCTATCCCTCTTTGTTGGTGATATCATCCTATACCTAGAAAAGCCAAGACAACTATTAGAAAACTGCTTTCACTGATAAAGGACTTTGGCAAATTCTTGGGGTACAAATTAATGTGCAAAACAGTCATATTCTTATACACCAAAAACAAGCAGGCAGAAAACCAAAAAAAAGAAAAAAAGCCCAATCCCATTCACAATAACCCCCTCCCCCCGCCAAATGAAATACCTCAGCATCTTCCTAAACAGAGCAATGGAAGACCCTTACCATGAATACTATAAAACTCAAATAAATGCAAAAGCCACAAACAAATGGAAAACATATTCCATGTTAACGGGTAGGAAGAATAAAAATTGTTGATGTCCCTCTTACCCAAGGCTATCTACAGATTCAACACAATAGCCATTAAATTACCAACATCATTCTTCTCAGACCTGAAAATGACAATACAGAAATTCATATGGAAACACAAATGACCACAAATAGCCGAAACAATCCTTAGCAAAAGAAACAAAGTGGAGGTATCACATTTCTAGACTTTTAACTTTACCATAAGGCTGCAATAATAAAAACAGCCTGGTACAGGTACAAGAACAGACACCCAGACCAATAGAACAGGATAGAGATTCCGGAAGCAAAACCTCAATTTCCCAACCAATTCATCTTCCACCAAGCCTCCACCACCAACCACTGAGGAGAGGAGAACCTATTCAGTAAATGAAAACTGGCTGACCACATGCAGAAGAATGAAACAAGACTTACCTGTCACCAGCCACAAAAATCAACTCTAAATGGATCAAAGACCTAAAGGTAAAACCTCAAACTATAAGAACCTTAGAAAATGCAAGAAACACCTTTATGGAAATTGGAACTGGCAACCAATTCCTGATCAAAACCCCAAGTTCTGCCAGGCTCGGTGGCTCAGCCTGTAATCCTGCGCCTTTGGGAGGCTGAGGTGAATGGATTGCCTGAACCCGCAGGTTCGAGACCCACCTGGGCAGCGAGACCTCATCTCTACAATAAATAAATAAATTTAAAAATCAGCCGGGCATGGTAGCGCATGCCTGTAATTCCGGCTACTTGGAAGGCTGAGGCGCAAGGATCACCGGAGCCCAGCAGGTCGAGGCTGCAGGGGCCGGGAGCGGACGCTGCACTCCAGTCTGGGCGACAGAGTGAGACTCCAACTCAAAAAACAAAACAAAACAAAAAAACCCAAGTTCCCCATGACATCAGAGATAAGATAGATAAGTGGGACCTTGTCAAACTGACAAGCTTCTGCAAAGGCAACGAAACCATTGAGAGAGCAGGGAGACAGACTACAGACTGGCAAAAAATATTTGCCAACTGTATACCTGACAAAGGCCTAATATCTATGATCTACAAAGAACTCAAATGTGCTAAAAAAAAAAAAAGAGAACAAAAATATGCCCTCTTACAAAGTGGGCAAAAGATATGAATA
>NW_006994291.1:0-330 GCF_000164805.1 Carlito syrichta
GAAATCACCGTGGTTCCAACCAGTCTTTACTGGATAGAGTTAATCTAACTTGGATTTCAGCTGCAAAGACCTGGATTAAAAGCAATTGTAGAAGCCACACATGGTTTAAAAAAGAATAAAATACTCACAACTTGAAAAATTCCTTACAGAAAAAAATTCAATGACTTAACAAGATGGTGAACTAACAGTTTCAGTGACCAATTCAGTCTTATGTATATGCAGTCACTTTGCTTCACAGCTTCAAGGCCTCAGAAGGGTCTTAGCTATAAAGGATTTGTTTCCACAGAAATTAAGCAAGTAAAGGATAAACTTTCAACAGCCTTAGAGTAG
>NW_006994292.1:0-408 GCF_000164805.1 Carlito syrichta
GACCTGTTGGCTGGTGAGCGAACTGACTAGTTTGCTGACTGGTTGACAGGCAATGGAGCCTACTAGCTAGCTGTCCTGATGGAAAGCGAGTGATCACAATAGTTAGATGACAAGCTAGCTGAGTCTCTAGCCAACTAGTTAGCTAAGTAAATAGCTGATTTGCTAGCTGACTTAACTAGCTAGCTGACTATCTAGGTGACATAACTGGATACCAAACAAGCTATTTACCTGTCTAGGTAGCTGACTTAACTAACTAGCTAACTGGCTAGTTAGCTGGATGCTGACTTAATTATTTATTTCACCAGCTAGCTAGCTGACTAACAAACTGAATAGCTAGCTGACTTAACCAGCTTGCTGAATAGTTAGCTGACTTGCTAGATGTCTTAACTAGCTAGCTGGATAGCTAGC
>NW_006994293.1:0-321 GCF_000164805.1 Carlito syrichta
ATGGAATATTTTTCCATTTATGTCATCTTTGATTTCTTTGAGCAGTGTTTTGTAGTTTTCGTTGTAAAAGTCTTTGACTTCTCTGGCTAGGAAGATGCAAAGGTATTTCATATTTTTGTGGCTATTGTGAATGGGATTGTGCTTTTTTATTTAGGTTCTGTTTGTTTATTATTGGTGTATAGAAATGTAAATGTCTTTTACACATTTATTTTATACCCTGAGACTTTGCCAAAGGTCTTTATCAGTGCAAGGAGGTTTTTGACAGATTCTCTTGGGTTTTTGAGGTATAGAATCATGTCATCTGCAAAAAGGGATAACTTG
>NW_006994294.1:0-409 GCF_000164805.1 Carlito syrichta
TTGGAGCCACTTCTCAGTAAAATATAGACATTTTCAAAGAGAAGAGGATGTGAACAAAGGCAGGGAACATAAAAGGACTAGGTGCCTTCAGAGAAGGGCAAATGTGTCCTATGGGATTCCATGGCATTGAAGGAAATTAGAAACTTGTTTATTTAAAGCTTTGCACTTACAGTTGAGATGTTGAAACCTTATTCTGAAAGCAATTGGAGGCCAGGAAAAGATTGCAAAACAGACAAATGACAGATCTACACTTATGAAGAACCATGGCAGAAGTGGTGAACAGGTGGGAAAAGAGTAAGAATGAATCAGAAAGATCAATTGTGAAGGTATTACATTCTGGTAAGAGCATATGGAACCCTGTCTGGACAATATAGGAAAGAGAAAAATATGAGAAATGGGTAAAATTATG
>NW_006994295.1:0-332 GCF_000164805.1 Carlito syrichta
ATGGAATGCAATGGAATGAAGATGAATGGAATGGAAAGAAATAGAATGGAGAGGAATGGAATGCAATGGAATGGAATGGAGTGCAATGGAAGGAAGAGGAATGGAATGGAGAGGAATGGAATGGAGAGGAATTGAATGCATAGTAATGAAATGGGAGACAATTGAATAGAGAGGAGTGGAAAGGTATACAATAGAATGGAATAGAGAGGAATGGAATGGTTAGGAATGGAATGGAGAGCAATGGAATGGAGTGGAATGGAAATAAATGTAGACAAATCCAATGGTAAGGAATGGAAAGAATTGAAAAAAATTGAATGAAATTTAGAAGAATG
>NW_006994296.1:0-5662 GCF_000164805.1 Carlito syrichta
TTATTACATACTTTTAATGGTAACCAGGAATCATGGAATCCATGAACTAGGAAACTTCTGAGCATCTGTCTTTTGATATACTGAATTTGGAATGCACATCGACAGGAAAAATCAGGGGATCTTACTGAGAATTAAAAGGAAATCCGTTTCTAGGAGTTCTCATTTTTCGGAATCTACAGGGCCTGTTGATAAGGTTTAATCAGCAATCTGGGCTTCTGGGTTCCTACATTTTCAGATCCAGTTGCTCCGTGGATATGCTAAATCTGTCAATAAAGATCCTCAGGATCTTTCTGGTCCTCTTGTTTGTTATAATCAAGGATTTGGCACTTGAAATCCTTTTGTTTCCTGGGAAAATCAACGACCATAATCATATACCCCAGAATCAAAGGTATATTTTTACAATATTCCTCGATTCAGGTGATCTCAAATTACAGAAAATTCTTGTGGGTGGGCAGGTAAGAATTGGTATGTTGGGTTTGGAAGATTCCACATTTTGGGGAGGCCTTGTGAATGGGAACCACGAATCTTGGATTCCAGTTCCCAAAGAAAATTATGGACGTCTTGCTCTTGATATCAAATAAAATAGAATTCTTGGTCTCCAGGAACTGTTTCGGCATCCTGCACAGTGAAGCAGGAAGCTGGGTTAAGGAGATCATGAAACTACATGTCATATTGCTAAGGAAATATAAGGAATCTTCCTTATATGAGTCCTCAATCCCAAAAACTACAGGCCATAACCTAAGAGGTAACCATGAATCAGTTTTTGGAGTAGGAATCTGGGTAATGAGTATCCTCACATACAGGAAACTTCACTGCCTATTGCTAAGTAAGAATAAGGAATTTGCGTTACTCGTGTCCTCAATCCCAAAAAAACTTCAGGTTGTCTTGCTATGGGCTAAACACGAATCATGGTGTTTTCGAGCATGAATCTGAGAAATGGAGTCCTTATTTACAGGCAACTCCATGACGTGTTGCCAAGAAAGAAGAAGGAATCTGGGTTACACGAGTCCTCCCAAAAATCTACAGAGCATCTTGGGAAGTGCTAAAAAGTAATCAGAGTTTTGAAGCAGAATGCATCTAATGAGAGTCCTATTATACAGGAGAATACACAGCACCTTGCCAAGAAAGAAAAAGAATCAGGGTTATATCAGTCCTCAGTCCTAAGAATCAACAGGCCATCTACTGTGGGCTAAAAAAGAATCAGTGTTTAGAAGCTGGAACAGAGTTAATAGCAGTCCTCATATACAAAATCTACACGATCTATAACTTAGGAGAAATAAGAAAGCAGTTTTACATGGTTCCTCTATCCCAATATATACATGACATCTTGCTAATGGCAAAACAAGAATCAGGGTTTCCAAGCCAGATTCTGGGGAAAGGGAGTCCTCATATACACGACATTACATGACCCCACGCTAAGGAAGAATAAGGAATCTGTGATTCACTAGTCCACAATTCGAAAAATTCCCAGGGTGTCTTGCTGCATTATAAACAAGAATCAAGACTTCAAGTTCGTCTCATGTTTCAGAGATATTTGGCTTGTGGGTATTATGAATTAGACATTTCAGGACTCCAGCAACATTCTGGTCCTCTTGAGAGCTGTAATCTGGTATCTGGTAGTACAAGTATCTTAGGTTCTATGCGACAATTAAGACCAGATTCCCGGGAAAAAAGAATCAGTTTGTCGTATTTGGATGTAACTTTGCTCTTAAGATGAACTTGGTAATCCTTAAATTTCCGTTTGTACTTTATTTGTAGAGGAGTCGAGGGTTTTGCAGTTGCCAAAATTTAGTACGAATTATTAAAATGTAACCAGGATTCATAGAATCCACGTCCCTAGGAAACATCTGGGCATCTGTATTATGTATACAGAATTTTGGAATCCACATGAACAGAGAAAATCAGGGCATCTTGCTGAGAACGGAAAGGGAATCCGGTTCATGGAGTTATCAATCACCTAAATCTACAAGGTCTCTTGATAAGGTTTAAACAGCAATCTGGGTTTCTATGTCGCCATATTTTTAGTTTGTCTTTTGAAAAGGGACCAGGAATCTTGGGTTCCAATTCCTCAAGAACTTTATGTGAGTCTTTCTCTTGATATCAAAGCAACTGGAATTCTATGTCACCAGGAAATACCTTTGCGTCTTGCTGAGAATGAAGCATGAATTTCAGTAATGGGAGTCCTCATACACAGAACACTACATGACCTGTTGCTACGCAAGGATAAGGAATCTTGCTTACACGAGTCCTGCATTCCAAAAACCTACAGAGCATCTTGCTAAGAGGTAACCAACTTTCAGGTTTTGGGAGTAGGAATCTGGATAATGGCAGTCCTCATATACAGGAAACTGCACTGCGTATTGCTAAAGGAGAATAAGGAATCATGTTTACACATGTCCTCCATCCCAAAAAAAACTTCAGGGTGTCTTGCTAAGGGCTAAACACAAATTTGGATTTTTCAAGCATATCATAGGAAATTAAATCCTCATATACAGGCAAATGCACTGACTTTTCCTAAGAAAGAATAAGGAATCTGGGTGACATGTTTTCTCAATCCCTAAAAAAGTACATGGCGTCTTCCTATGATCTAAACAAGAATCAAGCTTTCGAAGCATGTATCTGTGAACAGGAGTACTCATACACAGGCAACTGTATGGCTGTTGCTAAATATAAGAATTCTGTGTTTTATGAGTCCTCAGTTCTGAAAATCTATAGGGCAACTTGCTGACGAATGAAGAAGAATCAGGGTTTCGAGGCATGAATGTGGGTAATAGCAATCCTCATATGCAGGAAACTACAAGGCCTCTTGCTAAGAAAAAGAAGAAATCTCTTTTCCACGGTTCGTCTATCAAAAAATCTACATGACGTCTTACTAAGGGCTAAACAAGAATCAGGGTTTCGAAACAGGAATCTAAGGAAAGAGAGTCCACACATACAGGACTCTACATGGCCTCCAACTAAGTACGAATAAAGAATCTTTGCTGTATGCGTCCCCAATCCAAAAAATTCCCAAGGTGTCTGCTATGCGACAAACATGAAGCAGAGCTTTGAGCTCCCCAAATGTTTTGGAGCAATTTAGCATGCGGATATTATGAATCGGTCATTTCAGGACTCCAGCAACATTATGGTCCTTTTAAAAGTTGTAAACTGGTATTGGACACTCCAAGTCCCTTAGGTTCCTCAGAATAATTAAGGCCAGATTCCAGGACACAAAGAATCTGCGTGCTATATTTGGATGTACATCTGGTATTAAGGTGAACCCTGTAATCCTTCCCCTTCTGTGTCTCTTTTTATTTTGAGACAGGACAAGGGGTTTGCAGTTGCCAAATGTTTAGTTCGTATTTTTAAAGGTAAAGAGGAGTCATAGAATCCACGTCCCTAGGAAACTGCTGGGCATCTGTCTTTTGATATACTGAGTTCAGAATCCACATCAACAGGAAAAATCTGGGCATCTTACTGAGAATGAAAAGGAAATCCGGTTCTAGGATTTCTCATTTTCCAGAATCTACAGGGCCTCTTGATAAGGTTTAATCTGCAATGTGGGCTCCTGGATCCCTATATTTTCAGAACTACTTGCTCCGTGGATATGCTAAATCTGTCATTACAGATCCTCAGTTGTAATCAACGCTCTGGCCATACAAATCCTTTTGTTTCCTAGGAATATATACGACCATAATCATATTCCCCAGAATCAAAAGGTATATTCGTACAAAATTAATCGATTCTGGTGACCTCAAATTATAGAAAATTCTTGTGGGCGTGCAGGTCGGAATTGGGAGGTTGGGTTTGGACGATTCCACATTTTGTGAAGGTCTTGTGAAGGGGAACCAGGAATCTTGGATTCCAGTTCCCAAAGAAACATTATGGACGTCTTTGTCTTGATATCCAAAAAATTGGAATTCTCGGTCACCAGGAACTGTCCCGTCATCCTGAAGAGTGAAGCAGGAAGCTGGGTAATGGAGGTCATCATATACCAGAAACTACACGTCATATTGCTAAGGAAGAATAAGGAATCTCTGTTATATGAGTCCTCAATCCCAAAACTACAGGCCATCTTCCTAAGTGGTAACCACGAATCAGGTTTTTGAAGTAGGAATCTGGGTAATGGGAGTCCTCACATACAAGAAACTTCACTGCCTATTGCTTAGTAAGAAAAATGAATCTGCGTTACTCGTGTCCTCAATCTCAAAAAAACTTCAGGTTGTCTTGCTATTGGCTAAACATGAATCATGGTGTTTTCGAGCATTAATCTGGGAACTGGAGTCCTTATTTACAGGCAACTACATGACCTTTAGCTAAGAAAGAAAAGGAATCTGAGTTACACGAGTCCTCAATCCCAAACATCTGCAAAGCATCTTGGAATGTGCTAAAAAGGAATAAGAATTTCGAGGCAGGATGTATCTAATGAGAGTACTATAATACAGGAAAATTCACAACCCCTTGTCAAGGAAGAAAAAGTATCGGGGATATAACTGTCCAACGTCCTAAGATTCAACGGGTCATTTGCTGTTGCCTAAACAAGAATCAGGGTTTCCAAACAGGATTCTGGGAAAAGGGAGTCTTTATATACAGGACATTACATGGACCCTCGCTAAGGAAGAATAAAGAATCTGTGATACACTAGTCCACATTCTGAAAAATTCTCAGGGTGTCTTGCTGCACTATAAACAAGAATCAAGGCTTTGAGCTCACTCATGTTTCAGAGATATTTGGCTTGTGGGTATTATGAATCAGTCATTTCAGGACTCCAGCAACATTCTGGTCCTCTTGAGAGTTATAATCAGGTATCTGGTAGTACATTCCCTTATGTTCCTCGGGACAATAAAGGCCAGATTCCCAGAAAAAAAAGTATCATTTTGCCGTATTTGAATGTAACTTTGGTCTTAACATGAACTTGGTAATCCTTAAATTTCCGTTTGTACTTTATTTGGAGAGGGGCCGAGGGTTTTGCAGTTGCCATTTAGTATGAATTATTAAAATGTAACCAGGATTCATGGAATCCAGGACCCTAGGAAACATCTGGGCATCTGCATTTTTGTACACAACGTTTTGGAATCCACATGGACAGGAAAATCTGGGCATCTTGCTGAGAACAGAAAGGGAATCCGGTTCTTGGAATCTCAATCGGCTCAATATACAAGGTCTCTTGATATGGTTTAATCAGCAATCTCAGCTTCTATGTACACATTTTTAGTGTGTATTTTAAAAAGGGACCAGGAATCTTGGGTTCCAATACCTCAAGCACTTTTTCGAGTCTTTCTCTTGATATCCAAGCAACTGGAATTCTAGGTCACCAGGAAATATCTTGGCCTCTTGCTGAGAAAGAAGCAGAAATTTCAGTATTGGGAGTCCTCATATACAGAACACTACACGACCTGTTGCTATGGAAGAATAAGGAATCTTGCTTACACGAGTCCTCCATGACAAAAACCTACAGAGCCTCTTGCTTAGAGATAACCACCATTCAGGTTTTGGGAGTAGGAATCTGGATAATGGGAGTCCTCATATACAGAAAACTGCACTGTCTATTGCTAAAGGAGAATAAGGAATATGGTTTAGACGGGTCCTCCATCCAAAAAAACTTCAGGGTGTCTTGCTAAGTGCTAAACACGAATTTGGGTTTTTTGAAGCATAAATAGCAAATGAAATCCTCAAATCCAGG
>NW_006994297.1:0-915 GCF_000164805.1 Carlito syrichta
TTCTGCTTCACAGTTACCTTTGAAACATAGATTGGTTTCTTAGGATAGTCTCACACCTCTGGGAGGCTTTGCTCATTCTTTTTGAACCCTTTCCAATGTTTTTGACAGACTGGGTTAGTTTCATATTTTGTTCTTCAAGCAGTGAGATTCTTTCCTCTGCCTGATTGATCCTGCTCCCTATGTGTGTTAAAATGTTAAAATTTCAGGATGAAGTACTTCATTTCCAGAATTTCATAATGAGTCTTTCTGAAATTAACCAACTCCACTTTTACTTCATATATAACTTTGATGAGTTTTGCTTCTAGTGTCTTATGATTCTCTTTATTCATTTTAGGCAACCAAACTCTGAGTTCTGTAACTGTCATCTTGGCAGATCATTCTGTAGGACTTTAATCATTTGTGCATTGATAGCTGCTTTTTCAAGTGTCATTTTGTAAAACTCTTAAAATTCCCCATGTTTCTGTGTTGAATCTTTCCCATTTGTGAAAAAACAACTCTTTCCTCTCTATCCTTCTTTTTTGGTTTTGTTGTTTGGAAGATAGTTAATATCTTTCAGCTCTAAGATCTTTTCTGTTGTGCATTGTAGATTACTCAGTGAGAGAAGGGGTAATCACTTCTTCTCCATTATCAACCCTGAGAAAGGATATTCTGCTGCAGTTTTTCTCATATATGTTTAAGATGAATATTTCTTGCTGGCACACTGAGCCATTCATCATTATGTAGTGTCCTTTTAAACATTAGTTGGTCAAGCTTGTTTTTAGCCCCTGTTGCAAGTACTCTGCAGATAACAGGTTGGGGGATGGTGGTCCCTATCTGTTGCTTGTGGTTTTCAGCTGAGAAACCTTCTTGCTGAGACATACTTCAGCTGTATTTTATGTCATTTCTTCCCATTCAAGTCCATGCACAGCATTTGAA
>NW_006994298.1:0-328 GCF_000164805.1 Carlito syrichta
ACTAAAAGAAAACCTAGAGAAACTTCTTCTGGACATTAGCATAGGCAAATAATTTATAGTCAAGGTCCCAAAAAACAAATGCAACAAAAACAAATATAAATAATGGTACATAATTAAACTAAAAAGTTTTTAGGCTGGACTCGGTGGCTCAGCCTGTAATCCCAGCACTTTGGGAGGTCAAGGCGAGAGGATTGTCTGAGCCCGCAGGTTAGAGACCCACTGGGTTAACTTGGCGAGACCTCGTCTCTACAATAAATCAATAATTAGTCGGGCATGGTAGCATGCACCTGTAGTTCTGGCTACTTGGAAGGCTGAGGCAGAAGGATCG
>NW_006994299.1:0-320 GCF_000164805.1 Carlito syrichta
AATGGATAGATAGACAGGTGTATGGATGGATGGGTGGATGGATCTATGGATAGATAGGTGGATGGATGGATGGATGGATGTATCAATGGATGGATGGATAGCTAGAGAGGTGAATAGATGGATGGGTGGATGGATGAATAGGTAAATGGGTGAAAGGGTGGACGGGAGGTTGGAAAGATGATAGATAGATGGATGATTGGTAGATAGATGATAGGAATGGATAGATAATAAATAGGATGGATCGATAGACAGATGAATAAATGGATGGATGAATGGATAGCTAGATCAATAGATGGATAGATGGATGGTTGGATGGATGA
>NW_006994300.1:0-303 GCF_000164805.1 Carlito syrichta
ATCAATCCTGTTAATTCTTTCAAAGAACCAGGTTTTTGTTTTGTTGCTATTTTCTGTGCTATTTTTGTGTTCTATGTCCCATATTCAGGCTCTTATTTTGGCGATTTGGTTTCTTCTGCTAAAGTTGGGGTTTTAGTCTTTTCTTTCCAGCTCCCTTAAGTGAGTTGTTAGGCTCTCCACTTGTGATCCTTCTGTTTTCTTGATATGGGTTTGTAGAGGTATAAATTCCTCTCTTAGAAATACTTTCATGAAATCCCAGAGGTTTAGGTAAGACGTTTCTTCATTTTCTCTTGTTTCCAGGAA
>NW_006994301.1:0-1021 GCF_000164805.1 Carlito syrichta
AACCATTTTAAAAATATCAAAAACAAGTCCTGCCACAAAATATGAAAAAACAACCCCACCTTATACCCAAAATATCTAACTACAGCCATACAAGGTATTAAAAGACAATATCCTAACCTCTAATTAATCCATTATATAAATGACACTTTACTGACTCACAAAAATTGTGCCCTTTTACATAAACTGTGACGACTCTCAATGATTACAATTTAAAAATTTATCCTAAAAAATTCAAACCAATCCTCCTTTCACATATCTTGGCCGTGTGTTAAACACACAAACAATGAGTCATCAACCTTTATAGTTATAAAAAGATCACTTCATATCATTAAATAATTCCCAAAATCTGTCAGGACATATTAATTGGATTAGACCTTACTTACATATTACCACATCAAATTTAAAACCTTTATTCAATATTTTACAGAAAAATTCTTCTCCCAATTCTAAAAATATTCTCACATCAAAAGCCAAAAAAGCCTTGTTCCTTATAAAAAAGACTATTAAGTCTCAAAAAGTTAAAAAAAATAAATTACCATCTACCTTGAGACTTAATTATTCTGGCCACTCTCCATACTCCCACAAAATATCTGTGACAATAAAACCAATAAAACAACTCCATCTGCCGATAGCCTCTAAAAAATTATTGACTCCCTATCCCTATTTAATAGCCTTACTTATAACCAAAAAAAGATATAAAAGTGTTATTTAGACATAATATATACAATATAATTGTTCCTTATAATAAGTTTAAATTACAAAATTCGTTATGATTGACAGATAGCCCTAACTGATTATAGTAGACAAGTTTTGTTTCATTTACCCAAAAGTCCACTATTATTCTTTTACAACTTTAAAAAGCTCTAAATTTAATTTATATACTAATTCTTATTATATTAAAGGACTATTTCCTCATATTAAAACAGCTACCATACATGTTAACAAAACTACAATTTGGGAACTATTTATTCATTACAACAACTAATAACAGAAAGGACCATTTTTTTGTGGGCCATATTAG
>NW_006994302.1:0-748 GCF_000164805.1 Carlito syrichta
AAACAACCCCAAAACCTAAAGATTCCAGGGCAAGACCAGAGAGGCAGGGGGCCCATCATGACCGATGCTGTGATCCCCACTTGGCCACGATTTTCCAGACAGATGATCCATCACCGCATGTAGAAAGAGTGACACTCCTTTCTACTGGGACAAGCCTGAGTCCAGGCTCCAGGCTTGCCCAAATCTCTCAGCAGAAGCCCTTGAAGAGCTGGAGCCATCTGTGGAATCTTGCCTCCGTCCCTGCTGCCTTCACTTACCCTGAAGGGCTCCAGGAGAGTGGCGATGCAGACACAGGGTTACCGGGCCGGATTTCATGAACAGGGGAAAATCAAGGTACAGGTTACATAATCATCTTGTTAGGCCCAGAGTCTTCAGATTGGGGTGCACGGACCCAGTCCAACTGGGACCAGCTCAGTCCAATACAGACATGTCCAACACATGACTGGCAGGCCACAAACGGCCCGAGACAGCCAGTCATGCATCCACACATCTTTCAATGTCATGTGTTTTTATCTTTTATTTTCTTTGTGACCCTGTGCATCATTCCACTTTTGAAGTTCACCATCACGGCTTATTTCTGACATCGCTTTCTAACGGCACATCCCTTGGTGAGCCGCTGTTTTCAGTTACGAAATGCACGGAGGACAAATTGAACAACTGATTCTGATGAGCACCTTGGGAACTAACAACTGAAACCACGTCCATGAACTCAGACATCGATGGATTTGTCTTACAAAAACAAGGTCAA
>NW_006994303.1:0-1210 GCF_000164805.1 Carlito syrichta
AACCAGCTGGCTAGTTAGTTAAGTCAGCTCGTTAAGTCAGTTGGCAATCCATCTGTTTAGCTAGTTGAAAAGTAAGTTAAGTAAGATGGCTAGTCATCTGGCTAGCTAGTCATTTCAGCTAGTTAAGAGAGGTGGCTAGATAGAAAGCTAGATATATGTCAGCTAGTCATGTCAGGTAGCTAGCTAGTTAAGGCAGCTAGCTAGCTAGGTAGCTAGTTGGTTAAGTCAGCTAGTTAAGTCAACATGCCAGCTTATTAAGTAAGTGAGTTAAGTCAGCTGGCTATACAGCTGCCTAGCTATGTATCTAGCTAGTTAAGTCAGCTGACTTGACAGTTAGCTAGCTAGTTAAACAAGCTAGTTAAGTCAGCTAACTAGCCAGCTGGTTAACTAGGTAGCTAAGTCAGGTGGCAAACCAGTGGGCTACATAGGTAGCTAGCTAGTTAAGTCAGCTGGCTATCCAGTTGGCTAGCTAGGTAACAAAGCAATTAAATCAGCCTGGTAGTCAGCTGGGTAGCATTTATGTTACCTAGATAATTCAGATGGCTTGACAACTGGCTAGCTAGGTAGCTAGAAAGACAGGTCAGGTGTCTAGCCTGCTGGCTAGGTAATTAAGTCACTTAGTTAAGTCAGCTGGCTAGCCAGCTGGCTAGGTATATAGCAAGATAGTTAATTAAGCTGTCTAACAATCAGGCCAGCTATGTAAGTCAGCTAGTTATGTCAGGTGGCTTAACAGCAGACTAGCTAGTTAGTGAGATAGTTAAAAAAGTTGACTAGCCTAATAAGTCAGATAATTAATTCAGCTGACTAGCCAAGTAGCTAGCTAGGTAGAGAGCTAGTTAAGTCAGCTGGCTAGCCATCAGACTCACTAGTTAAGTCATCTAGTTGAGTAAGGTGGCTAGGAAGCTGGCTAGCTGATTGTCAAGTAAAGTCTGCTGGCTACTCAACTGGATAGCTGGCTTCAAGAGGGATAGCTAGTTAAGTCAGCTAGTTAATTCAGTTGTGTTTCCAGCTGGCTAGCTAGGTAGTTATCTAGTTAAGTTAGCTGGCTAGTCAGCTAGCTAGCTGATTAAGACAGCTAGTTAATTCAGCTGGCCAGCCAGTTGTCTAGCTAGTTAATCAGCTCGCCAACCAGCTGGCTAGCAGATTAATTCACCTAGTTAAGTCATCTGGCCAGCCAGGTTTCTAGCTAGGTAGCTAGATAATTATGTGA
>NW_006994304.1:0-347 GCF_000164805.1 Carlito syrichta
ATCCATGTGAGTATTTTCTTATATAATCAAAATAGAATAAAAAACTCAAGGGAATTTTTTTAAATACAAAATTTAAAAAAAATCAGGAGGATGGGGAGAAAGGGAGAAGAGTATAGGAACAGAAGCCAGACTTCTCTGGATATATTTTGTAGATATTAATATTTTGTAGATTTTAATTGGGAGCTGTGTTAGTTTCCTAGGGATGATGCAATGTCTTGAAACCACAATTCATTGTCTTACGGTTCTGGAGGCTAGAAGTCCAAAATAAAAGTGCTATAAACACCATACTTCCTTTAAAACCAGTAGAGAATAATTCTTGTTCACCTCTTCTAGTTTCTGAAGTTTAC
>NW_006994305.1:0-626 GCF_000164805.1 Carlito syrichta
AGAGAGCTAGCTAAGTCAGATAGCTCACTAGTTAGCAAACTATTTAATTCAGATACTTAATCTTCTACCTAACTAATTAGCTAACTAGTTAAGTCAGCTGGCTAGGCAACTGGCTAGCTAGTTAACTCACCTAGTTAAATCAGCTTGCTGGCCAGCAGAGTAGCTAGGTAGTTAGGTAGTTGCATCAGCTGGCAAGCCAGAGCGTTATGTAAATAGGTATCTAGCTAGTTAATTATGTCAGCTGTCTAGTCAGCTTTGTAGCTAGTTGTCACCTAGTTAAATCAGCAGACTAACCAGCTGGCTAGCTAATTAAGTCAGTTGGATAGACAACTGGTTAGCTAGATAAGTCACCTAGTTAATTCAGCTGGATAGCCAGTTGACTAGCTATGTAACAAGCTAGTTAATTCAACTGGCTAGATAGCAGGAGAGCTAGTTAAGACAGCAGGTTAAATCAGCTGGCTAGCCAGCACTCTAGTTAGGTAGTGACATAGTTAAGTCAGTTGCCTAGACAGCTGGATAGCTAACTAAATCAGCTAGTTAAGTCACTTGCTATCCAGGTGGCTAGAGAGGTAGAGAGCTACATAAGTCAGCTGGCTAGTTAGTGACCTAGTAAACTCAGTTGGTTA
>NW_006994306.1:0-398 GCF_000164805.1 Carlito syrichta
CAGCTGGCTAGGCAGCCAGCTAAATTAGGCAGCCTGCTGGCTGGACAGTCAGAAAGCCAATCTACTTAACTAGCAGCCACCCTGCTGGTCAGTTGGCTAGCCAGCCACCTTAACTAGCTGTCCTCCTACCTCACAAGTCTGCTAATGAGCCGGTTTAACTTGTCAGTCACCTAGCTAACCAGCCGGCTAGCTAAATGACTTAGCAAGCTAACTTAAGTAGATAGCCATCCAGCTAGCCAGCTGGCTTAACTAGCTAGCCACCTAGTTAGCCATCCGTCTATGCCGCTCACTTAACTTACTGATTTAACTAGGTGGCAATCCAACTAGCTAGCTTTCATAATTAGTTAGTTACCTACCTAACCATGTGGCTAGCAAGCTGACTTAACCAGCTGAATTAA
>NW_006994307.1:0-633 GCF_000164805.1 Carlito syrichta
ATTCCAGGGGCATAAATCAAATTTACTAAATCAACGTCAACAAAAGAGAAGCCAGGAAAGTTGTATGTTAAACAGCACCCCAGGTAACTCTTATTATCAGAAAAGCTTGAGAAATACCTGCAAAGTTCATTTGAGGCACCAAGTGCTGTGTGGATCATGTGAGTCCAGGAGTTTGCGGCTGCAGGAGTTTGAGCTGTGATCACGCCACTGCACTGCTGCTTAGACGACAGAGTGAAGGAAAAAAAGAAGCCAAAAAGTGCATGTTGTAACCTCTACGCAACCATCAAAGGAAGAGTAAAAGGTATATAACATCCCAGCAAATAGAGATTAAAAGTAGAATTGAAAAACAATATCAGCCGGGCTCGGTGGCTCAGCCTGTAATCCTGCGCATTTGGGAGGCTGAGGTGAGTGGATTTCCTGAGCCCACGGGTTCGAGACCCACCCGGGCAACTTGGCGAGACCTCATCTCTACAATAAATCAAAAATTAACCGGGTGTGGTAGCGCGTGCCTGTAGTTCCAGCTACTTGGAAGGCTGAGGCGGAAGGATCGCTGGAGCCTAGCAGTGGAGGCTGTGGTGGCCGGGAGCGGCCACTGCACTCCAGTCTGGGCGCCAGAGTGAGACTCCAACTCAA
>NW_006994308.1:0-791 GCF_000164805.1 Carlito syrichta
ACTAACTAGTTGGCCAACGAGTTGGACAAGAAGTTAGCTGACCTAATTACTCGGCCGACTTGTTTGCTTTGCTAACTAGTCTGCTGAGAAGTTGGTCGACTATTCGGACGATTGCTTAACTCTGCTATCTGGACGGCTAGTTGGTGGACAGGTTACCTGAATTAACTAGTCGGCCAGCACGTGAGCCAACAGGTGAGTGGACTTAACTAGTCAGTGGGTGAGAGAGCTGACTGGTCAGCTGACTTAACAAGTCGGGCAGTGAGTGAGCCAACTGGTAAGCTGACATAAGTAGTCGGCCACCATGTGAACCGACTGGTCAACTCACTTAACAAGTTGGTCAGCGAGTGAGCCAACTGGTAAGCTGACATAAGTAGTCGGCTGCCATGTGAACCGACTGGTCAGCTCACTTAACAAGTTGGTCAGCGAGTGAGCCAACTGGTAAGCTGACATAAGTAGTCGGCCACCATGTGAGCCAACTGGTCAGCTCACTTAACTAACCTGCCAGTGAGTGAGCTGAATGGTCAGCTGAATTTAGTTGGCTGGTGAGTGAGCTGACCTGTCAGAAGACTTAACTATTCAGTCAGTGAATGAGCAGACCGGTGAGCAGAATTAACTAGTTGGCCATCGAGTGAGCCGATGGATGAGATGCCTTAACTAGTTGGCCAGCGACACAGCCATTGGCATGCTGACTTAACTAGTCGACTGGCATGCAAATCGACTAGTTAGCTGTCCTGTTGGACTGCGAGTAAGCTGGTGAGTTACTTGAACTTTTGGCTGGCAAGTGAGCTGAC
>NW_006994309.1:0-324 GCF_000164805.1 Carlito syrichta
AATGCAATGGAATGGAATGAAGAGGAATGGAATGGAGAAGAATGGAATGGAATGGAATGGTTTGTAATGGAATGGAGAGGTATGGAATGGTATGGAATGGCCAGAAATGGAATGGAATGGAATGGAATGGAATGGAGCGAAGAAAAATGGAATAGAATCGCGAGAAATGAAATGGAATGGAAGGAAATGGAATAGAGGGGAATGGAAAGGATGGAATGGAGAGGAATGGAATGGAATGGAATTGATTAAAATAGAAGCGAATGCAGAGGATTGGAATGGAATGTAAAAGAGTGGAATGGAGAAGAATGGAATGGAGTGGAATGG
>NW_006994311.1:0-733 GCF_000164805.1 Carlito syrichta
CCCGGGCTCAGGTAATCCTCTCAACTCAGCCTCCCAAAGTGCTGGGATTACAGGCTGAGCCATCAGCCCGGCCTAAAATGATAACTTAAGTCATTGTTTTGTTTTGTTTTGTTTTGTTTTGTTTGTTGAGTTGGAGTCTCACTCTGTTGCCCAAACCGGAGTGCAGTGGGACACTCCTGGCCACCGCAGCCTCGACTTGCAGGGCTCCTGCGATCCTTCCACCTCAGCCTTCCAAGTAGCTGGAACTACAGGCACGCGCTACCATGCCCGGCTAATTTTTTTTTTTTAATGTATTGTAGAGATGAGGTCTTTCCAAGTTGCCCAGGTGGGTCTCTAATCCACAGGCTCAGGAAATCCACTCACCACAGCCTCCCGAAGCGCAGGATTACAGGCTGAGCCACCGAGTCCGGCTAACTTAAATCATTGTTTTAGAACTTCCTTCTTTTCTAGTGTAAGTTTTTCAAAGCTAAGTTTTCCTTCTATGAACTTCATTTTATAAATTTTGATATACTGTACTTTTATTTTCAATTGTCATCAACTCAGAAATATGTCCTTTGTATTTTCTTCTTAGACCCATGTAATGTAGAATACACTATAGATTCTTTAATTTTCTTACATTTAGGGCTTAAAAATACATTATTATTTTTTAAAAACATTTAAAAATTAAATGATTTAATGTATTTTTATGCTTGCATACATTATAAATTCATCAATATAATATTATACTTATTTT
>NW_006994312.1:0-404 GCF_000164805.1 Carlito syrichta
GATTACAGGGTTGACCTTAAGACCAGAGTTACATCCAAATATGACAAGAAGATTTTTTTTTGTCCTGAAATCTGGCCTTAGTTGTTCTGAGGAAACTAACGAACTTGCAGTGCCCAAACATTTACAACACTTAAGAGGAACAGAATGTTGCTGGAGTCCTGATAATATTCGAATGCTAAATTGATCTGAAACATTTGGGGAGCTCGAAGATCTGTTTCTTTTTTGTCCCATAGCAGACAACCTGGGAATATTCTGGATTGAGGGGGCGTACAACAATGATTCTTTATTTGTACTTAGTTGGAGGTCATGTATGTGAGTACTCTCTTTCCCTTGATTCCTTTTTCGAATCCCTGATTCTTGTTTAGCCCTTAGTAAAAAGTCATGTAGATTTTTTGATAGAGGAA